>NC_137676.1:25152327-25154827 GCF_963989245.1 Nansenia antarctica
TACTATCTACAAGATAATACAGACAAATAACTATTACTATCTACAAGATAAACATACATCCATCATGGGAAGAACAATACAACAAAACATAAGGTATGTACAGCGGGTAGGACAGGTGGGGACATACACCACAGGTGGGTGCGGGGGACAAAACACAAAGTATGTACAGTGGGTAGTTCGGGTCTTTTAATCTGATTTTTGATTTAGAGGGTCCAGTTACGGATTGCAGCCTCCTGTAAATGTTTTTTGAGAGTGGTTTTGAAGGTGGGCAGTGTTTTGCACTCCTTTAAGATTATAGGAAGGGTGTTCCACATTTTTACTGCATAGTTTGCAAACGAGTTTAACCCCTTGTTTGTGGTGCAACGCGGTTGAACGTGGTTCGTGGAGCTTCCTCTGGTGTGTGGACGTTGTTCACTTTTTGGAAGTATGTTGACAGGTACTTGGGTGTCTTTGTGGTGTAGCGTATCTTGAAGACCAGGCCCAGTGCAAGCTGCTGCACTCTGTCAACTACTCGTAGCCAATCAAGGCTCAAAAAATGAGCAGCGGTTAGATGTGTCCTAGGGTTGAGGCCTAGCAGAAGCCTAACCAGTTTATTTTGGGCTGTCTGGAGTCTTGTTTTATGGGCCTTTGTGGTTCTATAGTACCATGATGTTACTACGGCATAGTCGAAGTGACATTGAATGAGAGCTCCTGATAGGGTCCTCAGTGTGTTTTTACTGACAAGTGAGGATATCCTGTACAAGAATCTAGTTTTATGGTTCACTTTTTTGATTACTTTTGCTGCCATTTTATCTCCGGAAAGATTTGCCTCTAAGATGGAGCCCAGGTATGTAATATCCTCTTTTCTTGTGATATTAATGTTACCCACTTTTATTTTAAAATGTTCAGCCTTTCTGAGTTTAGATGGGGATCCGTATAGGATGGTTTCAGTTTTACCTAGGTGTATTGATAGTTTATTGTCAGCTAGCCAGATGCAGATTCTACTCAGTTCAGTGCTTAGCGCTTTTTCCACCTGCAATATGTCCCTGTCAGAGACCAGCAGAGCCGAGTCATCCGCGAACAGGAACAAATTGCAATCACATGCTGATGACATGTCATTCACATATATTAGGAACAGTAAAGGTCCCAATATGCTTCCTTGTGGAACGCCGCAGTCACTGTCAGTGAAGCGTTGTTTGTTTGTCCGAGTTTTCAAAGGGGGCGTGGTTAGCGATAGGTCAGCCGGGGTTTGGTAAAGCTGTTCAACTGAGTTTCCTGCCCACATTTAGACAGATATATATAATATATAATATATATCTCTCTCCCATTCTAACACCAAATCATTCTGCCTGTGGGATCTCGTTTATAACAACATGGTTTAGACCCCTTGCATTAAACCCTCCTCTAGAACCCTGGTCTAGAACCCTGGTCTAGAACCCTGGTCTAGAACCCTGGTCTAGAACCCTGGTCTTAAACGCCTGTTAGGCCTGCTGAGTTTTCACTTCAGATTGAAGTTTTGAGGGAAAGCACGAGGTGTGTGTGTGTGTGTGTGTGTGTGTGTGTGTGTGTGTGTGTGTTTGTGGTGGGTGGGTGGGTGGGGGTATACACTGATCTAAGATGTAAGAACAGAGCCTGTCATTGTTTTCAGTTTAGAGGGAAAGGGGGGAGTGTAAGAGAGAGAGAGAGAAAGGGGGGAGCGGAAGAGAGAGAGGGAAGGAGGAGAGGA
The DNA here is from genome assembly GCF_963989245.1 of Nansenia antarctica. Taxonomy (NCBI): domain Eukaryota; kingdom Metazoa; phylum Chordata; class Actinopteri; order Argentiniformes; family Microstomatidae; genus Nansenia; species Nansenia antarctica. The sequence goes on from NC_137676.1 coordinate 25,154,033, forward strand.
CACAGACAACAACACGTCCTGTGGACGTTCTCACTTCTCCTGCAGAGGTGTAGGGTCTAGGTGAACAAAATTCTGGAGTGTGAGTTGTAATCTAAACCATCCCCGGGTAGAGAGAGGGGGAGAGAGAGAGTGAGAGTGAAAGAGAGAGGGCAGGAGGACGACAGAAGGAGGAGAAGAGAAACAGGAGAGAATTGGTGTGTAATGTTCTGTGCAAAGTTGCAGTGTCTGGGTGGACAGGGTGGGGAGTTTGAGCCACTATCTAATCACTGCCCCATGAGAGAGAGAGGGAGGGGGGTCGGGGGGGGGGCTGAACACAAGCCAAGAAAAGGGGAAGGGCCTGACGTCAGACGACCAAAACAGCTGCCCTCTCTTCCCTGTGGAGAGAAAGAGAGAGAGAGAGAGAGAGAGAGAGAGAGAGAGAGAGAGAGAGAGAGAGAGAGAGAGGGGAAAGAGGGAGAGGAAGAGTGGAGGGTCTGTGTGTGCTGGGCTGAGAGGGGAGAGAGAGGACAGCTAGGGAAAGAGGAAGGGAGAGAGAGTGAGTGAGAGAGAGAAGGGGGTAAGGAGAGAAAGAGTGGCGGGTCAGTGAAGGGGAAGAGGGGGAGGGAAGGGGACTGAGAAAGAAAGCGAAGTGCAGGTTCTGTGCACGCTGACAGGCAGAGGACAGCCAGAAAGAGAGGGGGAAGGTTGTCAGAGCAGAGTCGGTGAAAGAAGGGAGAGAGGAAGAGTGGATGATCTGTGCAAGCTTAGAGGAGAGAGAGAGAGAGACGGAGGAGGAAGGGTTGTAGGGGAGAGGGG
>NC_137676.1:25159827-25177327 GCF_963989245.1 Nansenia antarctica
GTATAGTAATGTCCAAAGGAACTGCTGGAATGTTCTCACGTACTGAGATGCACTTCTCCTATTTCACCAGTAGATGATGATATTGTCTAATATTCTTGATGACCAAGGTAGACCTTTACAAAGAAAGGACCCTGATATCACCACTACTATATATATATATATATATATCATATGACTACTTGCACACTACTGATTACTTGTACACAACATTTTATGTTATTGTACTTTGCACAGCATTTTGCATTATTGAATTCACTGTAGTATGATTGGTTGCGACCATCACTTTATTACTCCTTGTTTTACTTTACTTTATTAGTGTGATTTGGTATCTTGATGCTGCAATGCCAATGTTGAGGACCAAAGCCACAGAGGTTTACACTTGTGTACTTGCTTACATTGGGATGTAATAAAAGCGATTCTGATTCTGATGTGATTCTGAAGTGATTCTGATGTGATTCTGAAGTGATTCTGAAGTGCTTGCGGGAGCTAAACTATTCTACCAGGACTCGTCAAAGTTAACACTAGTTTGGGCTGCTTGCATCAGGACCGTAAGCAGGGTCAATCACCAGGTAAGTCACCAGAACACAGGTACAGTTTAATACAACTGTGGACATAATTGACAGCCATAATTTTTAATATTTAAAATGTTTTATATTATAATTTTTTTTAGTTTAATATTTTATATAAAATATTTTAAAAAAAATATCTACCAATTTGAATATAAGACCGATCTTCATCTTCATGGCTAGATCATATCAGCTTTTGTCAATTATCTTGTTTTCTTATTATCCGTTCATGGGGATCAACAAGAGATATTGATACTTAAAACTTCCCCTTTGCATGGTAAATACTAGGCCTGTAATGTTTTATCCAACTGTTTGTGAATAGAAAACTATGGGCGCAATTCATACTGTTACAAAGTAACATTGTGTATCAGCCAATGTACCACGTAATTGATGCCCACGTGATTATTACCCAGTTCATGATAACAAAGGAAAATGAAAATCAAGAGTTTGCCATGTCAAAACCAATCTCAAAAACATCTTGTGATTAACCACGCCCTTCGTTGAGCTTGGCCAATAGATGATGACATTTGTGTAAAAACATACGTGACCAAATGTAATACACATGCTCAATGGAATACACTCATGACCAAATGTAATACGCTGCGCTCAAATGTAATACACATTGATTTTATTTTGGCACAAATATGCCGTATTTTTGCATTGTATTTAGTGTTACACGTGTATTGCATTCCGATGTGTGTATTGCATTCCGATGTGTGTATTGCATTTAAATATGGCACGATACACCCTCCATAGTGAACGAGCAGAGCGAATGAATGAATATGATAATAGGATTTTCATTGGATGAAACTACAGATGCTTATAAAGAACCAACACCTTTGATGAGATGAGCAAGGTAGGAAGAATAAGTGAACAAAAAACAACTAGCATACATTTTAATACAATTACTCAGTTCTTGTCAGCTGCTTTGAATAATATTCAAATATAAAGTGCAAAAACAAACTCTTATAGTTGTTCTCACGACATCATGGACCAAATATTAACAACGCTCTGTGTAGGGCAATTGAAAAAAAAAAAAAAACGTGTTTCCATAAACGACAGCAGCAACCGTTGTGTGTAACGGCTTAGGTGAGAACATCTCACTGCTTTTAACGGAGCGCACGCGACTTCACCGATTAACGGATTTGCATTCTCCTCTATTCTGCTCTCTCTCTCTCTCTCTCTCTCTCTCTCTCTCTCTCTCTCTCTCTCTCTCTCTCTCTCTCTCTCTCTTCGAAGTAATTAAACCACGACCCCTTAAAAGCTTTTTACTGTTCTCATAAAATATATAGTGCTATTTGTCAGGCTTATTATATTGCCTGTCACCCATCGTTACCCTATATGCAGTTATAGTCATATTTCTTTTCTTTTTCTTCTTCTGTTTTTGGATTACTTTGCCACTTGAGATTTTTGGCCAGCTTTTTGGGTGGAAAGCATTACTTCCAAATGAAACAAGTTAGGTCACTGGTCTTTCCCGGGGTGTGACCCACATGTTTCTATGACCAAGTTGTGTTTCTCAATGTTTCGTTTTTCAGCAACATGAGCCAATCTCTTAGGCTTAGGCTACTTCTAAAATGAATTTGAGACATTGTTTTTGGTTTGGGAGGTGATCTGAGGGAAGGCATAGCCCATTTGAAAAAGCACCCCCAGGCACAAGAATACAGTATACCATTCCTCTCTGAATTGCATAACCCAAATTGATCCTAATAGACAGAACTAATTATGAGTTATATATCATAATGCTCCCCTGATGGGATCGAACAATACAATAAATAGCCTACAATAATATATATATATATATATGACACAATGAGAGAGAGAGCAAGAGAGAGAGAGGGGGAGAGAGAGAGAGAGAGAGAGAGAAAACAGCAGATAATCTCTCCTCTTATAAATGATAGTGTCAACTCCATGTCTCCTGCTGTGACGCGGTTAGCAATATGACGTTGTAACAACGTTGCAACATCAACGTGAAGTGATGATATTGCAGTATCCATGGGTCTTTAACCTTATGTAATCACTTCAAGCACCTGGTAAGCATATATTACACACTTATAAAGTGTGAATTCAAGGCTGAATGAAGTTGTATCACGGTGAGGCTACATAGTGTATGATTGTGTTTCTGCTCAGAGTTTTGAGGAGGGGGGAGGGGGGGATGAAGGGAGGGTCTGCCAACGTAGAGGTGAGACCGTGCCCGTGTGATGCAGTGAATAAATAAAGGTGTTTGTGAGGTTGAGAGAGAGAGAGAGAGAGAGTGAGAGTGAAAGCATACTTCAGGGTATGCAGTTAAATTCAATACCCCTCCTTGAAGGGAGGGAGGACGGAAAAAAGCACGTCACAACTTCAGAAATGCTCTTTCAGTCTGAGAGAAATGCATCAAGCCATTTAGTAAGAAGAGAAACTCCAGTGTTTGGTCGACAGGGCTGGTGTCACTCGCCCTCCTCCTCCCCCCTCCCTCCTTGAGGACAGATTAATGGTTTAATGCAGTTCACATGCTGTCGGATGGCATTGCTTGAGGAAGGCGTGTCACAAGCTCGCAAGCGCTTGTCGTACTATTTTCACAGTGTGTGTGTGTGTGTGTGTGTGTGTGTGTGCATATAAAAAGCATACAGCATGGATTTGTGACTATTTAGGTGTGTGTGTGTGTGTGTGTGTGTGTGTGTGTGTGTACGTCTATGTGTATGTGTACGTGTGCACTGCTGGTTAACTTGTTGTTGCTGTGAATGGGTGGTTTATATGTTCTTTGAGGTGTGGGTGATCGGGAAGTTGGCAGCACTGTATGAAGGCACCAGTGTTGTTTGTTGGTTAGCCACGTTTCAATATGTGGCTTACTGCGTGGTGAGGTCCTCCAGTGTGTCTCACTATACTAGGCTCAGTTGGATTTGAATGTCCACAGTGCTAGGTCTAGTCTAGGTCTAGGCTAAGTGCTAGGTCTAGTCTAGGTCTAGTGCTAGGTCTAGTGCTAGGTCTAGGCTAGGTCTAGGCTAAATGCTAGGTCTAGGCTAGGTCTAGGTCTAGTGCTAGGTCTAGTCTAGGTCTAGGCTAAGTGCTAGGTCTAGTCTAGGTCTAGTGCTAGGTCTAGTGCTAGGTCTAGTCCTAGGTCTAGGCTAACAGTGCTAGGTCTAGGCTAAGTGCTAGGTCTAGTGCTAGGTCTAGTCCTAGGTCTAGGTTAAGTGCTAGGTCTAGGCTAAGTGCTAGGTCTAGTGCTAGGTCTAGGCTAAGTGCTAGGTCTAGGCTAAGTGCTAGGTCTAGTGCTAGGTCTAGGCTAAGTGCTAGGTCTAGTGCTAGGTCTATTTTATTTAACCTTTATTTAACCAGATAGGTCAGTTGAGAACCAATTCTCATTTACAATGACGATCTGGCCAATTGGCAGAACAGAGGCAAGTCTGTACACAAAAACACAACACAGTATATACAATATAAAACACAACCCAATATATACAATATAAAACATGAGTGCTATACACAAGTATCAAAAACATCTATACATTACATCACAGCACAGTATGTAAAAGACAGCAGGGACCAGGGGGAAGTTATCTTAAAAGCAGGTGCAGTGATCCGAGACAAGTGAGTGTTGTGGGTAACGCGATTAGAGTGGTGAGTTTTAGTGTCAACTGCAACGCATTCCAATCAGTGGGGGCAGCAAACTGAAAAGAATGACGGCCAAAGGAGGTGCGGACTTTGGGGGGGACCAGAGTGATATATTTGTTGAAGCGGAGATTGTGTGTGCTGGATGAGAAGTTCAGTAGTAAGCAGAGGTAGGGGGGGGATTTGCCGATGATGGATTTATAGATTAACTGATACCAGTGGGTCAGTCGCCTGGTGTGGAGTGATGGCCAGTTGACTTGGGAGTACAGGTCGCAGTGATGTGTATTGAAAGGGGCACCGGTGACAAAGCGGATGGCAGTGTGATGGATGACGTCCAGTTTATTGAGGAGGTTTTTGGGGGCAATCCTGTAAATGATATCTCCATAGTCCAGAATTGGCAGGATGGTCATTTTTACCAAAGTGTGTTTTGCAGAGTGGGTGAAGGAAGCTTTATTGCGGTACAGGAAACCAATTCTTGTTCTGACTTTAGTGAGTAGGTTATTGATGTGGGTTTGGAAGGAGAGTGAACTATCAAGCCAGATACCTAGATATTTGTATGTGTTGACAAATTCTAGTACTGACCCATCCAGTGAGGTGATTTTTGGGGGACAGGAGGCTTGGGGTAGGGTCCGATTGAAGATCATGCATTTAGTTTTATCAGTGTTTAGGAGAAGATGGAGGTTGGAGAAGGCATATTGGATGCTATTAAAGCTGTGTTGGAGGTCAGTCAGGGCAGTGTTCAGAGAGGGGCCAGACGTGTAAAGAATGGTGTCGTCGGCGTACAGATGGATGTAAGAGTTGCCAGCCGCGTGAGCAATGTTATTTATAAAAATATTAAATAGTGTTGGACCCAGAATGGAGCCCTGGGGGACACCCATGGATAGGGACATTGGGTCAGACAGCAGGCCTTCAGCTCTCACAGACTGCACACGACCAGAGAAGTAGTTGTTAAACCATGCCAGGCATTCCTCTGCGAGTCCAACATCCTTGAGTCTGTCAAGCAGGATGCAGTGGTCCACGGAGTCAAAGGCCTTAGCCAGGTCAATAAATACAGCTACACAGTAGTGCTTGGAGTCAAAGGCGCATATGATGTCATTTAGCACTTTAAGGGCCAATCCCAATTCACCCCTACGGCTTCGTTTTCACCCCTATGGCTTGATTTGCGCGTTCACGTTTAGGGGGAGGGCTATCCCAATTCATATTTCATCGAGCCATGGCTTCATTTCGAGGGTTAACTATGACTTTGTTTCGAGCGATTCCAGGACCAGACTAGCTTCGAAGCCACGCTACCCCTTGATTCCAGGATGCATTGCGAATCATCTACAGAAATGTTATGTCGCTCTATTCAATGCGGAATTGTCATTTTACTTTCTCTGTAATTACTTATTAATAAAGATTTGAAAAATTATGATAACCATCTTATTATCTTAGTTTAATGTCATTACAATGCATTATAGACCTTTTATTTATAACAAGCATAACCAAAAAAAAATCGCATTTATGTCGGTGCTGTGTCTAACGTTACAGTAACGTAACGCAACGCTGCATGACAGTCGAGCATTTCAGAGATGTACAATCATAAATCAATTATTACCTGTGGCGTTTGACAGCGGATGATGGTACACATGTGTAAAGTTATCTATCAAATGTTAGTTTAATGTCATTACAATGCATTATAGACCTTTTCTTTATAACAAGCATAACAAAAAAAATCGCTGTTATGCCTGATCACTTCCACATATCTGCGCGTTTGTCACAGGCTGACAGTCACCCTGTTCCTCTGCCCCGGCAACTGACCCATAGAAATCTGCGCGATTAACATTTCAGAGATGTACAATCATGAAATAAATTGTGGTGTTTGACAGCGGATGATGGTAGACATATTTAATGTAAAGTTATCTATCTAAAGTTTTCTATCCACAGGCTGATATGTGCATGATAGGCGCGAATTCCCCCCCCCCCCCCTTGGTGGTATAAATTGTATTGCGGCATACCAAAACAACTCGCAATCTAATCCGAGCAGTTGTTATTATGTAATATTATTGATGGATGGGACATTTTTGATGGAGGGCAGTGAGCGGGAGACTCATCAAGGACATGTAGTTAATTCATGCAGTGGACAGCGGCTGTTTCTCCAGCGTTCCTGTCACTTCGGATTTCGGAACGTCATAAAATTAAATCTGTAAGTCATGCATTTTTCCATGTTTCCCATTAATGGTATATGACGCCGTAAATTTAACTAAAGTTCAGCCGCGAAGTTGTTGCACTGTTGTCCTAAATCAGTGCAGACTGGCAGGGTAGGAGCACAGGTTTCATACAGGTTAGAGCGCAGTTATTCTGTCATGGTCTGATAATGAAGCATTGTTCTTTTTTATTTGATGACTTGTTTGATCGATTGATAGCGTAAAAGTGAAGTTGTGAATGAGTCGCGAGCGTCAATGCTTTTCTATGATACTCCTGATGACGTATCAGTCTTGAAGGGCTGTCCCAATTCATAGGGGTAGATTTCAACCCCTATGGCTTGTGGCTCGGTTCGAAGGCCTTGGCTTGAAATCGAGTCACACTCGAAAACGAGCCATAGGGGTAGAAAAGGGAATCGGGATTGGGCCTTAGAGAAACTGGTCAACAATCAGCTCACCCACCATCTGGAGTCCTACAGTATTTTCAGCACTACACAATCCGGCTTTAGATCTGGCTACGGTTCTGTCTGACTTTGGAGAGGCAGGGTAGGATGGATATGGGCCTGTAACAGTTTAGGTCTAACTTGTCACCTCCCTTGAAGAGTGGGATGACAGCAGCAGATTTCCAGTCCATGGGGAATTCTGAGGTTTGCAGGGAGAGGTTGAACAGACAGGTGATGGGGGCTGAGACAATGTGAGCTGCTAATTTCAGATAGAAAGGGTCCAGATCAACCAGCCCAGCTGATTTATAAGGGTCCAGTTTAAGCAACTCCCTAAGCACCTCACTCTCCTCTACTGGCTGGAAGGAGAAGCACGGAGTGCTTGGGGAGGGACTAGTGCTAGGGGTTGGGGCAGCATGATTGACAGTGGGAGTGGGAGTGGGTGTAGCAGTTGCAAAAGCATGACCAGCCCTAACAAAGTGCTTGTTAAAACAGTCCACCATGGAGGCTTTATCTGAGATGACAATGTCCTCAGATTTGATTGCCGTGGGTAGTTGAGAGGATGGGTTTTTATTTTCCATGGTTTTGACAGTCTTCCAAAACTGTTTGGGGTCGGATCCACATGTTGAGAATTGATGTTTGTAAAAATCTGCTTTTGTTTTCCTGATCGACTGAGTGCATTTGTTCCTTAGCTCCCTGAAGGATTGCCAGTCAGAGGTGTTTTTGGAGGCCTTTGCTTTACGCCAGAGCAGGTGTTTTTGCCGGATCAGCTCAGACAGTTCGGTGCAAAACCAGGGGCTGTAGCGGTTCTTGGTTCAGAATTTTTTAAAGGGGGCATGTCTATTCAAAATGGTGGAAAAAGTGCTTTTGAAAAGGGACCATGCATCCTCAACAGTGGGGATGAGATTCATTCTGTACTAGTCTACAAGTGCCAGGTCATGCAAGAAGGCCTGCTCATTAATGTTTTTAAGCAACCGTTTATACAAGACCAACGGTGGCCGTTTGGCAGTGGAGCCGTTGCGTACACAAGCAATGCAGCAATGGTCACTAAGGTCTCGGCAAAAAACCGCAGGGTTATACTTGGCCGGCGTATTGGTGAGAATGACATCAATGAGTGTGCCGTTTTCCATAGATGTAGTGTTGAATCTGGTAGGAGTCTGTACAATCTGGGAGATATTTAAAGCGTCCAGCTGGAGTTGTACAGAATGGGGAGGATGTCCCAGTTAAGGTCACCTAACAGCACAAACTCAGAGGAAGTATGAGGGGCAATTAATTCACTGAGAGCTGTCAGGGAGCAGGCAGGGGCAGAAGGTGGTCTATAACAGCCAGCAACAGTGAGATAGACATTTTTAGATAGATTAACCTTTAAAAACCAACAACTCAAATTGTTTGGACACAGATTTTGATAAACTGACAGAGCATTGCAAACTGTCCTTACAGTAAATAGCAACCCCCCCTCCCTAAGTGAGACTGTCCTGGCGGAAAATGTTAGAGCCAGGAATAGATACAGCAGAGGCAGTGACAGATTTCTTAAGCCAGGAATCTGAGATGACTAAAACGTCAGGATTTGATGTATGCATATATGCTATCAGCTCATCAAGTTTGGGGAGAAGGCTTCGGATATTTAAATGCATAAGACCAAACCTTTTGCGGTTACAAAAGCCGTCAAAAGCTAACGTACTAACATCAGAGGACTGAGAGAAGGAGATATAATTATTGCCAAGGGAAACGCCAGGGCCAGGGTTTAAATGCACATTACCAGAAGTCATCAATAGTCAAATATTAAAACCACGGCTGTACACGGTGCGTTTAGAAAGTTGTGCGCGGGAGACAGCGTGCACAATCGACTTGAAGGGTGACACATGACATAGTTGACTCAATGGCAAACAAGCAAGCATCGGGGCAATGGTCTAGGCTAAGTCTAGGTATTTTCTCGGGAAGCTAACCCATTTTTTCAGGGTGTTAGGCAGCGTGACTGGCTTACAGCAGAGGGGATCCAAATAATCTCCGCTACACCACCGCTACACCCCCCTATGCCCCTATACCCCCCCACTACACCCCCCTATGCCCCTATACCACCCCACTACACCCCCCTATTCCCCTATACCCCCCACTACACCCCCTTATGCCCCTATACCCCCCACTACACCCCCCTATGCCCCTATACCCCCCCACTACACCCCCCTATGCCCCTATACCCCCCCACTACACCCCCCATTGCATGTTACAATCCACTAAACCACCCTATGTTACAACAGTATGAGTGGATCTACACCACCCTATGTTACAACAGTATGAGTGGATCTACACCACCCTATGTTACAACAGTATGAGTGGATCAGGCACGTGCCATGAGCTTTTAGATTGGGTAAGCATAAGATATAGAAATACACATAATTACACATACACGCTATCAGTGAACGCAGTTTCAAGGAAATGCAATTTTGATGCCCTAGAACCCGCTAATAAACTGTAGTGTCACTTTGTGATCAGATTACCAAAAACAAAAAAAACAGTTGCCAGTTTCGACTATATCAGGGGTGCTCATTGTTCAATCTTTTTTGAACCAAGATCTTTTCAAGTAGCCAGCCTGCTGAAATCTACAAGTCTAGTTTCAACATCGCAAACGCACACATGCACAACACAGACACACACCGTTTCCATCCTCCATAGTAAACTCACAACACACTTTCTTTTCACACTTTGTCACACAGGCACTTGACATCACATCACAAACCCTCCCTCTCTATCTCTCTCAAACACTTTTGGTCCAGAACCACTGGCACGGACAGCGACATTAGGCCTATCTCAGCGATTGATTAAGCAGCTCTCTCTCCAAACACAATGGCACAGGCCTACATTCAAAGGTATAAGCAGAGGAAGTCTTAAATAAGAAGCCATAACCAGCAGCACAGCAGTACTCAAACTATATATATACAAGCACAGATCGCCACCAGCCTCGCGAATCATATAAATCATATAAACCGCTCATACCAGGCTTGCTGTAGCCCCTAGCGACTCTCCCTTTCTGGGTGTGAAGATCAGTGAGCGGTGGCTTCGGCCGGCATTTAGCCAGTAGTTCTGTTTTTCCAGTCCAGTCCAGTCTACGAAATCCCTTTAGGTCGCTGACAGTAATGTCCATATTCACAAAATCAAGCAAGTTATCCTTATTGATTATTATTATTTAGATCGTTTGAGCTAGCTAGCATAAGCTATTCTGCCGGGCGAGAGGTGAAATGTTAAGTGAACTTGAAAGTGATAAGAGCCAATCAGTAGCTCTTATCGGAATTAAAGAACTACTGATTGGCTGGTAAGCATGCTTACCCTGGCCACATTAAACAGAGGGCTGAGGCATCGGAAAAAAATAAAAAAAGACATTTTCACGCATTCGAATGTACTCGAGGGAAAGCAGAGAGAGAAGTGCTTATAATGCAATGCAATGCAAGCAGAGTAGGAAGTGCTTACTCCTGCAGGTGTCGCTAAAAATGCAACGTCAAAATGAATGACTCCTGCTGCCCTGGGACCTAAAATACGACTCTTTTAATGAAAACAAACAAACGGTTACATGCACTTTTATTTTAATATTCTCAAGGTCCTTTTTTATTTTTTCGTTGGGTAAGCACTGCTTACTATGCTTATATGGACGACACGTCCTTGGAGTGGATCTACACCACCCTATGTTACAACAGTATGAGTGGATCTACACCACCCTATGTTACAACAGTATGAGTGGATCTACACCACCCTATGTTACAACAGTATGAGAGGGTCTACACCACCCTATGTTACAACAGTATGAATGGATCTACACCACCCTATGTTACAACAGTATGAGAGGGTCTACACCACCCTATGTTACAACAGTATGAGAGGGTCTACACCACCCTATGTTACAACAGTATGAGAGGGTCTGAGTGGGTCTGGTTGCATGCTGAGCTGTCCTCTTGATGTTCCCGTGGTTTTGGATCTATTTGTATCCAATTTAGACTAAATTCGCAAACCAACACTATACTGTACTACACACACCAGTAGGTCCAGACCCACCGTTTATGAAACACTGGCTTCGGGTTGCCTGTGTATTAGCATTGTTTGTTTTTAGTCTGGTTTTAGTTTCTTTTTTTAGTCTAGTTTTAGTCTTGAGAGTCTGTTGAGGTGCATGTTGGCAGTGCCCAGCACCCAGTGTGCCCCTGGTTTCCATACTACCCTGCCTGCCAGGCCAGCTGTGTCAACATAACCCTCCACCATTCTGTTGAGGAAGAGGCTGAATCCCTCTATTCTTCTCTCTTTGTGTAGCTCTTATCCCTCCATCCCTTCCTCTTGTTACATACAGAGTGGAGATGGAGTGTGTGTACAGTGTCTACACCTGTCAAGGATGGATGCACACACGCACACCCACACGCCTACACATACACATATACACACACGCACACACATACACATACGCATACACATACACATACACATACACATACACATACACGCATACACATACACATATACACACACGCACACACATACACATACAGACACACACACACACACACGCACACGCACACGCACACACACACACACACACACACACACACACACACACACATACGCATACGCATACACATACACATACACATACACACATACACATACACATACGCACACACATACACACAGGTGTTTATACTTTATTTATTCAGGGGAGATGTTACTGAGACCCAAGTCTTTTTTGTATTTAGTATTCTGCTGCAATGCCAATGTCAAAGAACCTGTACATTAGATGTGTTACTCTGTGTACCTGTACATTAGATATGTTACTCTGTGTACCCGTACATTAGATACTGTATGTTACTCTGTGTACCTGTACATTAGATATGTTACTCTGTGTACCTGTACATTAGTTATGTGACTCTGTGTACCTGTACATTAGATATGTGACTCTGTGTACCTGTACATTAGATATGTGACTCTGTGTACCCGTACATTAGATATGTGACTCTGTGTACCTGTACATTAGATATGTGACTCTGTGTACCCGTACATTAGATATGTGACTCTGGGTACCCGTACATTAGATGTAATAAAAAGATTCTGATTCTGAGTCTCTTTTCCATACGAGCCCCAAGGTACATGAGGATAAAAGAAACATACCGGCACAGAAAGGAAGCAGGGGGAAACCCCCCCACCCCCCAAAAAAAACAAAAAGAAAAGAAGAACAACAATGATATAAACTCTTCACGCTAGAGGGGTCATTTGACCTAGTGAGTAAAAAATAAAAAATATCCTTTGCACTCGATTGAATTTCAGGACCCTCCTTTCATGATTTTTACTAGATATGATGTGCATTCTACCACCCAGTATCTAGCTAGTATGAAGCGATTTTGCAGTATTTCTGTGTGTTTCTGTGTGTTTGCACTAGTATTTGGCTGCCATTTTTTTTCTTTTATCAGCAGATGTTCCAGGGTGATACTAAGAAGTGAATAAGATGTGTTTATACTACAAATATCAATCTTATTCACCGAATCTAGTTCAGCATATATACATGAAGAAATAAGGACGTTAATCATCACTAATAGGTGAAACTAAACTATAACAGGCTATAATACGGTGAGAGCATACCGGCATAAAAAATGACAAACAAGTTACAAGGGAGGGGGACGAGAATATCACTCTTGTATAGAGATGTAAGATCGTTAGGATTAGGATCGTTAGATGTAAGATCGTTAGATGTAATATCGTTAGGGATTTGAATAGAAACCATTTAGCATTTCAATAGAACGGCGACTTCTAAAGATGGCAGGGAGTCGGGAGGGAGAGGGAAGGGAGGGAGAGGGTAGGGAGGGAGAGGGTAGGGAGGGAGAGGGAAGGGAGGGAGAGGGTACTCGTATGACAACTTTAGCAAACAGGTCAACAAATCTCGGGGGGCTACAATGAACAACGTATCCTCATGTTCCTTAGCAACGGAGGAACAGCAAAACTTGAATGGAGTCGCTATGCCTTTCCGTTCAGACGTGGTGGAGTGGGGGAAATGCATTGGACGTTTCGACAAATGAAATGTATGACAAATGTATGACATTTGCAAATTGGCAAACAATCCCCCCGCCTCTCACTGTCTCTGGGACTTCCACTCCCCCCCGAAGTTCACAGACAAATAAACACGACAGACTTGTTCATCACTATGAAGTTTCAAACAGCACTATGAAGTTCATCATTATAATAACACAATGGGAGGGGGAGGGACAGGGGACTTGCTGTATTATTCCTTCTTGCGAGTAGCTTTGAACATTAGGCAGGAATGATTTATGCTATGGGCAGGCAGACAAAACGTCTGACATCTGCGGGTCAAGGCGACTTGTCTGTGGACTTGTATGAGCTGAACTGAATGAATGAATGGTCTTTATTGTCATTAATATAGTACAGGTACCATACAACGAAATTTGTGAGGAGGGGCTCCCCTGGTGCTAGGAAAAAAATTACTAAAAACAAGAAGGGACAAGAGCTGGTTTACATAAATAAAGGCTATATACACTATCCACTATACTATACTATACAAATAAAACACTGTGCTGTACTCTATGCTATGCTATAAATATCCTAACATTTCCTATTTATGAACCTTATGTGCACGAGGGTTGTCATATTGCACATAGTATTATTGCACATTCATTTAAAGTGTCGCAGTTAGCAGGTTTGAAATGTTCACAGTTGTGTTTCAGTATTGCACTTGATTACAATCTAGTAGCTGCCATCAAATTGTCTAGATTGTCCAGGGCCTAGAACCTAGGTCTTTGCTGTGTTCAGGGCCTGAATGGCCCTAGGGTAGAAGCTGAGCTTCAGTCTATTTGTCCTTGCGGACATGGTCCTGAACCGCCTGCCCGAGGGCAGCCGAACAAAGTGTTCGTTCCCAGGGTGGGATGGGTCTCTGGAGATCTTGGAGGCCTTCCTGAGGCAGCGTGTGTTGTACAGCTCTTCCAGAGAGGGGAGGGGGGCGCCGATGATCTTCTGGGCCGATCTCACGACTCTCTGTAGCGCTTTCCTCTCTGCGGCTGTGCAGCTGGAGAACCACACGCAGATGCAGTAGGTGAGGATGCTCTCCATTGTGCAGCGGTAGAAGGTCACAAGCAGCTCCTGATGTACTGAAATTAATCCGTAGATCAGCTATCCCACTCCCCACACCCTGCACAGAACTGCCTTCTATTCATACTCTAAATGTGAGGCGAGGTGTCTATCAATTTCAATGGTAGTGAATAGACAGACTGAGGGTAGGGCAGGTAGTGAATAGACAGACAGAGGGTAGGGCAGGTAGTGAATAGACAGACAGAGGGTAGGGCAGGTAGTGAATAGACAGACTGAGGGTAGGGCAGGTAGTGAATAGACAGACTGAGGGTAGGGCAGGTAGTAAATAGACAGACTGAGGGTATGGCAGTAATAGACAGACTGAGGGTATGGCAGTAATAGACAGACTGAGGGTATGGCAGGTAGTGAATAGACAGACTGAGGGTAGGGCAGGTAGTGAATAGACAGACTGAGGGTAGGGCAGTAATAGACAGACTGAGGGTAGGGCAGTAATAGACAGACTGAGGGTAGGGCAGTAATAGACAGACTGAGGGTAGGGCAGTAATAGACAGACTGAGGGTAGGGCAGTAATAGACAGACTGAGGGTATGGCAGTAATAGACAGACTGAGGGTATGGCAGTGTTATGTTCTAGTTCTCTAGGGTGAAGAAGAAGTAACAAATTACAGTTGGTATGAGTAAAAGTAAAGATATTTATTTGGCCATGACAGTTTAAAAGTCTTATGGTAATGAATGAAACAGAATTAGAACTAACAAACAAATGCCTCACAAATAAAAGAAACAATAAACACATCCCTAGGATGGTTTTAAAATAACAAACAAAAAGTCACTATGTAAAATCTTTGAAGTATAAGTGACTATTAAATAAAGCACAAAATAAACACTAAACAAGTACTACTGAATTCACTAAACCCAAAGATCTCTACAAGATCACTAAACAAAGAACACAACTAACAAACTAAACCACCAGCATGGCATGATACAAAATGGTGGGAACTGTGTGATGTGATCACACATCTGCTGCTGGTGTTCTCTCAGGGTCTTTTGAATCCTGTTGCCTCTGATGATTGGCTGGTTTGGCTGATGATTGGCTGGTGTGGCCTCTGATGATTGGCTGGTTGATTGGCTAGATGATTTCCCAATTATCAAGGGGGGGGTGGATCCCCTGGACTAGGACTCATCTCCTATTTAGGTTTTAAAGAGACACACACAAACACACACACACACACACACACACACAGACACAGACAACCAGAACAGACACTACTACAGACAGCTACTGATAGCCGTCACAGGCAGTAATAGACAGACTGAGGGTATGGCAGTAATAGACAGACTGAGGGTATGGCAGTAATAGACAGACTGAGGGTATGGCACTGTGGCAGATACATTTCCATGCTTATGTTGCGATCAAAGTTGCGTGAAATGACGTGTCGTTCTTTCAGATTCTGATTCAGATTCAGATAACGTTTATTGCCATTATGCTTGACACATATAGGAATTTGTTTTGACATTTACAGAAGGTGCATTTATGCTTTTTTCACATATAGGCTACATGAACAAAACAAAACCTCATGGGTTAGGGTTATGCTCTCCTTCTCGCTACATTTTCTCCCGATGTTCGGGCGTATTGTGCAAGAATGACACTACGGCGTGGTCAATTTTCAAATATTGCTTACTATTATTTTTAATAATGATAATCAACTTGTGTTTTTCAGATTACAGACATATCTGCCGAAATTGACTTTCTTTTTGAATGAAAAACATTCTAGCATGTGACAAATACAGTTGAAACTTGATTACATTATATACATTATATAAACTCCTCAAAAAAAGTTTGGAAACGTTATTTCAGTCGATTCTTCCTCCCCTTTAATAATACCAATTGGTATTGTCTTTTATATCGTTGGAAAGCCTGATTAGTCACCTTTACAACGAGGTACAACTTGTAAGGATCATGCATTCGTGTAATGAGTAACACAGCTAAACGTGTGGGTAGCGGCCCAAAAATGTTTGCCAAAATCCCCTGCAATATTCTTCTGTTGGTATTCACTCTCGTTTTGAGCTTCAAGTGCTGGCAGGTGTATGTCAGTCACAGGTATGTGACTGGCACCTGAATGGCACCTAATTGACAGGAATGATATTCTGGGGCCAGTGGCGATCCCATATCTCCAGAATCTGGGACCTAACTCCATCCTCCAGGATGACAACGCTTGCCCCCACAGAGCCAGGATCATCACAGAGCACCTCCAGAATTTGGGAGTGGAGAGGGTGGAATGGCCTGCCGTGAGTCCAGACTTCAACCCAATTGAACACTTGTGGGATCAGCTTGGGCGTGCTGTACGTGCCAGAGTGACCAACGCAACCATGTTGGCTGACTTGCGGCAAATCCTGGTTGAGGAATGGGATGCCGTCCCACAGCAGTGTGTGACCAGGCTGGTGAACAGCATGAGGAGGAGGTGCCAAGCTGTTGTGACTGCGTATGGATCTTCCACACGCTACTGAGGTCCCTGACAGTGTAAAATTAATAAAGTGTAAAAATGGCCAACATGTGTTGTTTTTTCCTTATTACTGTGGGAGAGTGCAATCATCCAATCCACCAAGCAACTCAAAACGAGAGTGAATACCAACAGAAGAATATAGGGGATTTTGGCAAATATTTTTGGGCCGCTACCCACACGTTTAGCTGTGTTGCTCATTCCACGAATGCATCATCCTTACAAGTTGTACCTCGTTGTAAAGGTGACTAATCAGGCTTTCCAACGATATAAAATACAATACCAATTGGTATTATTAAAGAGGAGGAATAATCAACCAAAACAACGTTTCCAAACTTTTTTTGAAAATCATTCCATTTGTTCCATGTTGCATGAAAATTTGCTTTCAGCCGACTCACGCTTATTCATGTCAGATTGCGCTAACCTTTCCCCCCGCTTCTACGCATAGTAACATATCGTGACGTTAGAATTATACAGTTCTATCTCCATTTTTGGTCAAAATTGAGTTTTTTACATAATCTGACCCATTAGGTGCTTATTAATGCCTGTGTGGTGTTATTTTTAAAATGTTGAAATTTTTGAGTTAGTAATGAATAAAATACAAAGGTTCCATCTCACAAAACATAATGGAATGTAAAAACTTTGACGCTCATTATCTCTGAACTACCCTAAACGGAGATAGAACCGTATAATTCTAAGCTCACGATATGCATGCTTTGGACCGTTTCTTCCTCAGCCATGACTCTTTGGCTTCTTGGTTTCAGAGTTAGTCAATTCAGGCTGCGGAGCCAGAGTAATGTACAAGCGGCGCCATCCAGTGATCATTGTGCGTCAGTACGCAGCTTCTCACTGTACAGAGTGGGGGGTCATTTGACATCGAGGGCTAAAAGTAGGCCAAACAGCCTTCACGCTCCTAGTGTTAAGACATAAACACAAGCTAGATGTAAAACATCTATGTGGACTACAGACAAAACCAATACAACACTAGAACAGGTTTTTAAATGAAGAAGTCCTCTAACATTCTCTTGAACTGGCCTGAGGTGACCAATGACTCTAGCGTCAGTTACTAACGCTAAAAATAAAGCTGAAAGCCATTCTCTCAGCAACTGTGGCAGCATAAGGAATCTCCAAAACTAGTCAGTCTGGAGATCTTGTGTGATCA
>NC_137676.1:25179827-25182327 GCF_963989245.1 Nansenia antarctica
CCCCTGTCTCCTGTCCCCTGTCTCTCTCTCTCCTGTCTCCTGTCTCCTGTCCCCTGTCTCCTATCCCCTGTCTTGTCCCCTGACTCCTGTCTCCTGTCTCCTGTACCCTGTCTCCTGTCTCCTGTCCCCTGTCCTGTCCCCTGTCTCTCTGTCTCCTGTCTCCTGTCCCCTGTCCTGTCCCCTGTCCCCTGTCTCCTGTCCCCTATCTCCTGTCCCCTGTCTCCTGTCTCCTGTCCCCTGTCCCCTGTCTCCTGTACCCTGTCTCCTGTACCCTGTCTCCTGTCCCCTGTCTCTCTGTCTGCTGTCCTGTCCCCTGTCTCCTGTCCCCTGTCCATTATCTCCTGTCTCCTGTCCCCTGTCTCCTGTCTCCTGTCCCCTGTCTCCTGTCCCCTGTCTCCTGTCTCCTGTCCCCTGTCTCCTGTCTCCTGTCCCCTGTCTCCTGTCCCCTGTCCCCTGTCTCCTGTCCCCTGTCTCCTGTCCCCTGTCCTGTCCCCTGTCTCCTATCTCCTGTCTCCTGTCCCCTGTCTCCTGTCTCCTGTCCCCTGTCTCCTGTCCCCTGTGTCCTGTCACCTGTCTCCTGTCTCCTGTCTCCTGTCCCCTGTCCCCTGTCCCCTGTCTCCTGTCCCCTGTCTCCTGTCCCCTGTCTCCTGTCCCCTGTCTCCTGTCCCCTGTCTCCTGTCTCCTGTCTCCTGTCCCCTGTCCCCTGTCTCCTGTCCCTTGTCCCCTGTCTCCTGTCCCCTGTCCCCTGTCCCTATAGCGTATCCCAGGCCCCTCTCCTCTAACGTGTCCATGCGCTCCGAGCAAAGGCAATGAACCTATCGCTAAGCCACTCCCCAAAATAGAAATTGTCCAATCGTATCACAGCAAAAGTCACTACAGGCAGAAAACTCGGACAAACAACTTGCTAATAACTGATGGTGAAAAGCTTCTAGACAAAATATTCTTGTCATCTTTTAAAAACCTCTATTATTTGCTGTGGTAAATCAGAAATGTGCCAACTCCCGCCATTGTAAGTCATTGAATGTCATTCAGTCACGGTCGGTCAGTCAGTCACTGTCAGTAAAGCGTTGTTTGTTTGTCCGAGTTTTCATAGGGGGCGTGGCTTAGCGATAGGTCCCTTTCCATCGCACAACCTTAGTAGTTCATATGTGACAGGGTTTCATTAATAGGTCCCCATCTCGGCAATTTTGAAAGCTCACAATCGAGCCAAACAAGTCTTGTTGTGAAAAATGTGTTTTCCGGTTTTTGGCATAGGACGACAAACGAAGCGATGAAGAACCCACTCGATATCATATCCAACAGTTTTACATTCACTAAATAGTATTTAGTAAATACCTACATTTGGTTAGCAAAGTCGGGTGGGGGGTATTATTCATATTAGTGTGGCAGTGTGTGTAGCCACGCCCACCCCAGCTGTATGTAAGGAACCATCTGCGTTTGTTTACAAATTTACAAGATGGAGGCTGAACCTCTCGCTAATGCTATCAACAGAATTTCATAAGCAGGCAGAAATATCGACAGTGGGCAATTAATGAACTCCTTCATATTGGACTATACATAACGGGAACTCCGAACTCCGAATCTGACGATGACAGATGACAACAGAATTTCAGACATTGATCTCCACTTCACTTTCATGCGACAGTCGTCTGCAGACAGACCTTCTGCTGTGTTCTTGGGTAAGTTTTAGTGAGTTACATGTGTTGTATACTAGGATTTTGTGTTGTTTACTTAGGATATCCAAACAGTTATTTGTTGTTTTGTGAGTAAGGTAGATAGCCCCGTTGTTAGCATCAGTTATCAAACCACTGAAACTGCTCACCACAATCATGCCACCCCTCTCCAAAACGAATGAGATGGTGGGAGGAAGAAATAAGTTGTCAAAGATAAAACATAATGAATAAATACATTTGTTGCAGACCTACTAAACATGCAACATACTGTACAGTATGTTTCATGCACCATTTTAGTGTGTTTGTGTGTACCAGCTAGCCAAACAAGTGTTCGCTTGTTAGCTAGCTAGCTAGCTTGGTTAAAGATGTAATAGATTATAGAAAAAGTAAATGCTTTTGTAATGAACGGTAATGTTATGTGGAATCAAAAATAATGATTAATTCATTGATATGTAGATTTGCTGTAGAATAATACTGTGAATTGAAATGATTTCACTAGCCTACTTCAGTACAAGTACAGTACACGGAGTCTATGGAAAACCTACACTAGAGAAGTGTCCACACCTCTGACCTGAAATTTGTGTTACAGAATGAGGAGGTGAGAGGTTCTGAGAGATGACACCTTGATGAGTCACCAGCACTTCAGGTATTTGTCATTGTCATTGTATAAGCAATTCTATTTTATGAAGATAGTAGTAGGCTATTTCGTAAAAGTGGTGTTGGTAACAGTGGGCAATCATTTGAAATGTACTGTCTTCTTTTTTTATTACAGCTTTGATGCCCAGATGGGATGGGAAGGAACTACGCCGAAGTCCCACTAGATGCTT
>NC_137676.1:25189827-25192327 GCF_963989245.1 Nansenia antarctica
GCATGTTACCTGCGTCAGGAACACCAGCATGTTATAACCTGGGCAGGAACACCAGCATGTTATAACCTGGTCAGGAACACCAGCATGTTATAACCGGGTCAGGAACACCAGCATGTTATAACCTGGTCAGGAACACCAGCATGTTATAACCGGGTCAGGAACACCAGCATGTTATAACCTGCGTCAGGAACACCAGCATGTTATAACCTGGTCAGGAACACCAGGCATGTGAGGGAATGTACCGTCCGTACGTCGTACTTTTGAATGACTTCAGCGTTCAACCCCCCACTGATTACCGGACCCTAACCCTACATAGAGAAAGCATGCATGCACGCACAAACACACACACACACAGCGAGAGAGAGACAGTGTGTTTATATTTACACAGCGTTTTTTGTTCATTTCCTGTGTGGCTCAGACTACAATAAGCCTCATCTAATGTTACAGGGGATTACGGGGCTGCTATTTTCTGTGCGGTGGCCATGACAATGCCTCTTGGTAACATTTAGGCTTAAAGGATTTGGGATTTCTCTTTTTTTATGTGTTACTGTCATGATTGTTGGATAAGAAGGATATATAATACATTAGCTGGAGTCAAATATAGTTGATACACCCATGGCCAGTACATTCGAGAACAGCCGGAACAGTTAACCAAAATAAAGAAAAAACTGTTGCGTTTGAGCACACTTCTGTGTGAGAGAGATTTACATTTTGGTTGTATTGGATTTGCGTGTGTCCAAAATAACAGCCAGCATCTGTACAGTTTGTCCTGTTACAAGACTATTAAGAGAGATAGGAGTTCTTAACGATAGACCAGCAGCATAAGCGTCCAGATAAGCGTCCAGAGCTGTATGCATTATCTAAAATAAGGAGGTCTATCAAAATAGCCCCCCCACCCCTGAAATCTCTGTCTGCTCTCAGTGGTCAAAAGGCATTTTCAGCTGTTGACATATCCCCCCCACCCCCCACCCAAAAGCACCCTCTCTCACCCTCTCCTTCTCTCTCTTATCTATCTCTGTCCCTTTCTATATTTCTCTCTCTCTCCCTCTCTCTCTCGATCTTTCTGTTCCCCAGTCCTCTCTCTCTCTCTCTCTCCCCCTCTCTCTCTCTCCTCCTCTCTCTAGTCTGTCCCCCCCATCCTCCCTCCCCCTTGCACATGATCTTGATCCCTGTGTGTCCTCTGTCATCTCATTATGCTGGTGTTCATGTAAGGGGGGAGTACACGCTTGTTTCCTATGGCGAGCATGACTGCGGTCTGTCTGTTTACTCTAAACCATATACAGAAGGTCCTGGGGAAGGGAGGAAGGGAGGGAGGGAGGGAGAGCGGGATGGAGGATTGAAGAGAGATAGAGACACAGAGAGAGACAGAAGAGGGGAAGTTCAGAACAAATCAAGAAAGGGAGGAAGGGAGAGAGACAGAGGGACAGATATAGAGACAGTTGGAATGAGAGAGAGTGAGAGAGAACAAGAGAGAGAGAGAGAGAGAGAGAGAGAGAGAGAGAGAGAGAGAGAGAGAGAGAGAGAGAGAGAGAGAGAGAAAGAGAGAGCATGCCTTCATGTGAAACTCTCACTAAGCCACAGCAACACCACTCCTAAATCTGGCCTCTACCCTTGGTGAGAAGTTGGCACTGTGGAAAAGCTAAGTCTCTTTGATTCAATTAGAGGGTGAGAGAAGGAGTGGGGGAAAGTTAGATTATTTCAGCTTGAGCGTATCGTCTTCACATTCTGGAACATTCTCTGCTGTACTGTAAGGGCACGGGCCAGTTTAAAAACAGGACAAGTTGCTCACTTGTTCGCCCTCTTTTTCCTTAGCAACTGGAAGTGAGACCCGCTCTGTCTTGAATGAGTGACATTTTTTCCCCTGGAGGTCAGAATGGAACTTCGAGTGACTCAAATGGACTCTCTGGTCCCACTGACTCAGAAATCCCATCAGTGTTCTTTATTTTGTTTATGATTCCTCATACTGTGGGCTTGTGCAAGTCAGTCAGTCAGACAGTCAGTCAGTCAGTAAGTCAGTCAGACAGACAGTCAGACAGACAGTCAGACAGTCAGTCAGTCAGTCAGACAGACAGACAGTCAGTCAGACAGTCAGTCAGTCAGTTAGTCAGACAATCAGTCAGACAGACAGACAGTCAGACAGACAGTCAGTCAGACAGTCAGTCAGTCAGTCAGACAGTCAGTCAGTCAGACAGTCAGTCAGTCAGTCAGACAGTCAGTAAGGCAGTCAGTCAGTCAGACAGACAGTCAGTCAGACAGACAGTCAGTCAGTCAGACAGACAGTCAGTCAGACAGTCAGTCAGTCAGACAGACAGTCAGTCAGACAGACAGTCAGTCAGTCAGACAGTCAGTCAGTCAGTCAAACAGTTTGTCAGTCAGTCAGAGAGTCAGTCAGACAGTCAGTCAGTCAGTCAGTCAGACAGACAGACAGTCAGTCAGTCAGTCAGTCAGTCAGACAGATAGTCAGTCAGTCAGTCAGTCAGTCTGTCAAACAGTTTGTCAG
>NC_137676.1:25194827-25199827 GCF_963989245.1 Nansenia antarctica
ACTGAATATGTAATAGTGGTATTATAATAATAATAATAATAATAATACATTAGACTTATATGGCGCTTTTCTAGACACTCAAAGACGCTTTACAAACAGAAAAGATCGAGTAGTGATAATAGAAAAGAAACAAAACGTAAATAGAAGAACGTATAGGGGCCTAATTGAGGTAGTGCTGGGGACTCATGGGAAGGGAGGGGGAGAGGGTTAACTGGTAGGTTTTGAGGGCCTGTTTAAATGTTGGGAGGGTGTTGGCCTGTCTGATGTGGTTGGGGGAGGGACGGGGCAGCGGCTGAAAAGGCCCCATCACCCCAGATCCGGAGCTTGGTCCTGGTGGTCTTGAGGGTGGTTTGGTCGTCAGACGGTAGGGGGTGTGGAGGGGGATGAGGTCGGCATGGTAGGAGGGGGCCATATTGTTGATGGCTTTGTGATATGTAGGATTTTGAAGTGGATCCTGTATTTGACCGGGAGCCAGTGGAGGTTTTGGAGGACAGGGGTGATGTGGTCACGGCGGCGAGTGGAGGTGAGCAGACGGGGCAGCAGAGTTCTGGACGTATTGGAATTTGTTTAGGATGTTATTATGTTGTCCATACCTGTCCATACCAGCTTAACGGTGTCCCAGAGCGTGCTCCAAACAGTACTTCTCGAAAGTGTATCGCTAAACTAGCGACGTCACTCCGTCGCGACCATTCTTTGTTTTTGACATCGTCGTCATTCAAAATGAGCACTTTAGGAACACTAGAGTAAGTCAACGTTTTCCTCACATTGCGACGGTGAGGGAACACGTACACAAAAGAGGTGAGGGAACACGTACACAAAAGAGGTGAGGGAACACGTACACAAAAGAGGTGAGGGAACACGTACACAAAAGAGGTGAGGGAACACATACACAAAAGAGGCGAAAGGAAAACCCCCTAAAAACTGCCCGCCCTCTTCTCTCCCTCGCATGTTCCCCACCCCCTCTCGCTCTCTGCCTCTTTCATATTCTTTTCATCTCTCTTCCTCGTCTTGTGTGTGTCAGGGTCAGAGTGGGGGTGAAGTGTTTTGGAAGCTGCGGTTGTTAAACTGGCCAATTATGCTGTTTACCACAGGAGCTGCCACTCCTTCTGGCCCCGCAGTAAACAGTCAAGAGACAGACCTCCCTTTCTCGACCCCTCTCTCTCTCTCCCTCTATCCCTCCCTTCCATCGTTCCTTCCTCCCTGTCATACTGCTCTTTCTGTTCTCTCTTGTCTCTTTATACATCTCCCTCTCATTTTTGATCATCCTCTCTCTCTCTGTCTCTGTCGATCTCTCTCTGTCTCTCTCTCTCTCTCACTGTCTCTCTCTCTCTCTCTCTCTCTCTCTCTCTCTCTCTCTCTCTCTCTCTCTCTCTCTCTCTCTCTCTCTTTCTGTCTCTCTCTCTCTCTCTCTCTCCCTCTCTATCTCTCTCTGTTTAAAGACCTCTTAGCTCTCTTTTACATCTCCCACTATTTTTGTCCCGCATCGCGTCTCTCTTTCAAGGTTCTCAGATAAATGTTTTTCATCCCGGTATTTGCAGCCGATATAGAACTGTGTCACATGCAAAGTGTATTTTGTGAGATTGTGTCTGACCCCTCACATCCAGCTCACAGATTGTTTGCATTACTCCCTTCTGGACAGCGGTACAGGGCCATCAGGTCAAAAACATCACAACACTTGAACAGTTTTTTCCCCAAAGCCACAGCCCTCCTCAATAACTCCTGATCATTGCACCTTGCACTTTACATGTTTTTGCACTAAGTTGTATAGTATATTTATTCACTCGTATTGGTACTGTATATATTGTCTTGAGTATTGTTGTGTTGTGGTCTTGTTGTTGTATGTACTGTAGCTTGTTCAGCATGGAGAATACCAAGTCATGTTCCTAGTGCACTGCACATGGTGAATAAAGTTGAATTGAATTGAATTTGGATGGGACGAGATGGTCGGTTTCATTTTAGGATGATTACAGATTCATGACCCTGTGCCCAGGGAGTCAGGGTCGCTGGGATGTCACTGTTAAGTGTTTGTACGTCTGTACGGTCAATGGATACTGATGTTTGTGTAGCGCTGGCTGCAGTCAGTAAAAACAAGAGCACTTATGAACCATGTGCTATTGATTTTGGAAAACAGAACTGTGAGACAGCTGTGGCTGTCATTGGGTGCGTGTGCGTGTGCGTATGTGTTAATGTATGTGGGCGCGCGTATCCTTTCCTGAGTGACTTCAGTGTGTGTGTGTGTGTGTGTGTGTGTGAGAGATAGAACCATCTATGTGATAGAACCATCTATGTGATAGAACCATCTATGTTATAGAACCATCTATGTGATAGAACCATCTATGGTATAGAACCATCTATGTGATAGAACCATCTATGTTATAGAACCATCTATGTATGTGATAGAACCATCTATGTATGTTATAGAACCATCTATGTGATATCACATAGATGGTAGAACCGCCCTCACACCTCCACTTTTAAATCCCACTTCAAAACCTACCTGTTCTCCCACGCATGCAACCTTCCCACATCACATAACTCCATATCACTCCATATCACTCTGTATCACTCCATATCACTCCATATCACTTCATATCACTCTGTATCACTCCGTATCATTCAGTATCACTCCATATCACTCCGTACCACTCCATATCACTCCATATCACACCATATCACTCTGTATCCCTCCGTATCCCTCCATATCACTCCGTATCACACCATATCACACCATATCACTCCATATCATTCAGTATCACTCCATATCACTCCGTACCACTCCATATCACTCCAAATCACTCCGTATCACTCCATATCACTCCGTATCACTCCATATCACACCATATCACTCTGTATCCCTCCGTATCACTACATATCACTCAATATCTCTCCATATCACTCTGCATCACTCCATATCACACCATATCACTCTGCATCCCTCCGTATCACTCCATATCACTCTGTATCACTCCATATCACTCCGTATCACTCTGTATCACTCCACATCACTCTGTATCACACCATATCACACCATATCACTCCATATCACTCAGTATCACTCCATATCACTCCGTTCCACTCCATATCACTCCATATCACTCCGTATCACTCCATATCACTCCGTATCACTCCATATCACACCATATCACTCTGTATCCCCCCGTATCACTACATATCACTCCATATCACTCCGCATCACTCCATATCACACCATATCACTCTGCATCCCTCCATATCACTCCATATCACTCCATATCACTCCATATCACACCATATCACTCTGTATCACTCTGTATCACTCTGTATCACTCCATATCACTCTGTATCCCTCCGTATCACTACATATCACACCATATCACACCATATCACTCTGTATCACTCCATATCACACCATATCACTCTATATCACTCTGTATCACTCCATATCACTCCGTATCACTCCATATCACACCATATCACCCTGTATCACTCCATATCACTCCATATCACACCATATCATTCTGTATCACTCTATATCACTCCATATCACTCCGTATCACACCATATCACTCTGTATCCCTCCGTATCACTACATATCACACCATATCACTCTGTATCACTCCATATCACACCATATCATTCTGTATCACTCTATATCACTTTGTATCACTCCATATCACTCTGTATCACTCCATATCACTCCATATCACTCCGTATCACTCCATATCACACCATATCACCCTGTATCACTCCATATCACACCATATCATTCTGTATCACTCTATATCACTCCATATCACTCTGTATCACTCAATATCACTCAATATCACTCCATATCACTCCATATCACACCACCATGCCACTCCATATCACTCTCTATCACTCCATATGACTCCTCATCACTCCATATCACTCCATATCACTCTGTATATCACTCCATATCACTCCCTATCACAACATGCCACTCCATATCACTCCATATCACGCCATATAACTCTCTATCACTCCATATCACTCCATATCACTCCTCATCTCTCCATATCACCCCCTATCACTCCATATCACACCATACCACTCCATATTACTCCACATCACATCATATCACTCCCTATCACACCATGCCACTCCATATCACTCCATATCACTCCATATCACTCCATATCACTCCTCATCACTCCATATCACTCCGTATCACTCCCTATCACTCCGTATCACTCTGTATCACTCCCTATCACAACATATCACTCAATATCACTCCCTATCACACCATGGGCCCTATTATGCACTTCATAAGTTTGAAGCAATAAGACGAGGCGGTAGATCTAAATTTAAGACGTGGAGGCGTGGTCAAGGCCACTTTGCTATTATGCGTGCGGTAGTGGGCGCCTAAAACCCGGCGCTAAGCAAAGAAATTAGTCATGGGTGTGTTTTGGGCGTCTTCTCAATCAACCCAATCAGCGTGCCAGGTGCCATTCCCTTTAAGAACCGGCTGCGTTGAGTCATTAGCGCTATGCTATTATGGAAGTCCTAAGAAGGAGGTCAGCGCGCTTCTCTGCCTCTCCCTTCTGAAATAAAGCATTTATACTGTGACCGTAATTGACGTCTTGCCGTGGAGCCACGTGCGTGTTCATGTATGCCCACATGCATGCGCAAACCGCGGAGGCGCGCTCGTGTTTCAAAACGTGCATGAAGTCTAAACTTAAGAACTTTTCAAACCACTTCTTAGCGCTAGGAGCAAAGTCAGATCGCATAATAGCAGGGGCGCCTAGTGCACTTCATTAACATATGAACACTCCCACAATGAGCAATATATGCACGGGAGTTTTACGTCTTATGTGTGGGCGTCTATCGACACCTGCATAATAGCAGTAGCGCGTATGAAGCGCATAATAAGGGTGGCGGTAGGTCTTAACCTGGCGGTGCGTCTTAATTAAGACTTAAGACGGCAAGTTAAGAAGTGCATAATAGGGCCCCATATCCCTCAATATCACTCCATATCACTCCATGTCACTCCATATCACTCC
>NC_137676.1:25202327-25292327 GCF_963989245.1 Nansenia antarctica
AGAGATTGTTTATTAAATGTATTTCTTGGAGATGAAGTGTGTAGAGAGAAACTGATAGAGTGGCTGACAGATACAGAGAGAGAGTGTCAAAGAAAGGACAAAGAAGGACAGAATGAAATCTACCTGGGTCTTGTTTTTCCAGGAATAAGGGTGTGGAAAGGGTGATGGAGAGAGATTGAATAAAGAAAAAAAGAGGGACAGAGTTCTAGAATGTTCTCTCCTCTTCTCTCCAGGAGTACAGAGTGTGGAGAGGGTGATGAAGAAAGCGATAGTATAAAGGAAAGGAGGGAGATGATTATCATGTTTTTCCCCTCTTCTTCTGTCTAGGAGTAAGAGTGTGGAGAGGGTGATGGAGAGAGTGATGGAGAGGCATTATGACTTTGACCTGACCTACATCACCGAGAGGATCATCTCTGTCTTCTTCCTGCCCGGCCTGGAGGAACAGCGTTACCGTGGCAACCTCCAGGAAGTGGCTGCCATGCTGAAGTCCAAACACCAAGACAAGTTTCTGGTCAGTCAAAACGGAACAAACACACAGCCAATGTGTTCTCTGAGTCATTCAGTCATTCAGGTTATTGTCTGACATTGTTCTCTGCCATCTCCTGTAAGACAAGGAGATTTAATTTGAGTCATTATTAGATTAGATTGTTCCTAGGGTTACACAATGCCTTTAAGTTTGGGAAACTTTCTGATATTTTCAAGTTTATAGAAACCCATATGGAAACGATTGGAAAGTTTCCCAAACTTACGGGAATTTTGCAACCCTTGTTGTTCCTCTGTTCAATGTGTTATAGAACGAAAACAAAATATTGATTTGTTTGTGCTGGCAGAAAAGTTAGGATCTTTGTGCAACTTTATTGTTTTCAATCTGTGAGTGATTACAGGATATTGAATTAGCGCCCTGACGTCTTACAATTATTTTGTTAGCCTCATATCATAATTGCCTGTGTCATATTTTTTTTAAAATGACTTAGGGAATTATGCTATGCAGCTAACGATTTGCATTTGTTGCTACTCTCATATCTGGACACTTTCCCTCTCCCAGCTGTTAAACCTGTCTGAGAAGCGCCACGACATCACGCGACTCAACCTGAAGGTAGGATCCTCATCACATATCCAATAGGTTATTCTGCATGATTGTTCTGTTGTTGATACCAGAATATCTGAAAGAACTTTTGCTAGCATATCAGCCCAATAGAGCTCTCATGTCTTCTGCTAGCATATCAGCCCAATAGAGCTCTCAGGTCTTCTGCTAGCATATCAGCCCAATAGAGCTCTCAGGTCTTCTGACGCTGGTTTTCTCTGTGTACCACATGTACAAAAGAAGATATTTGGTGAGCCTGAACATTAGGGATGCAACCTCAGCACATATGTTCAAGTCAAGACTAAAAACCCATCTTTTTAATATTGCCTTTAAATTACTAAATAATTAAATGATGATTATATAATGATTGGAGCACTTTGAGCTGCAACGTTTGCAGGAAGAGTGCTATACAAATAAAAAGTTGTTATGATTATTATTATTATTATATAATAACTCAATATCATTGTCATGACACAACCTGTTTTTCTTTGACTTTATTTCCGTTGACTTTTGAGCTAGCAGTGTCTTGAAAAAGATCTCAAACCGAAACGTCAAATAATTGTTTCCCATAATGACTTGGCAGTACCTTGCAGACATACTGTAAGCAACCGTTTATGTCATGATAGTAAAGAAGTCAGTCGTCATAAGCTTCTGTCAGCTGTAACCCTCACGGAGGCTTGAAGTCAAACACCGCATCACATTCAAACTCCTCCTACTCACCTACAAATCCCTCCACGGCCCCCCAGTACCTCTCCCATCTCCTCCACCACCACTACACCCCATCCACAACTCTGATCTCCTGCACCACTACACCCCATCCAGAACTCTGATCTCCTGCACCACTACACCCCATCCAGAACTCTGATCTCCTGCACCACTACACCCCATCCACAACTCTGATCTCCTGCACCACTACACCCCATCCAGAACTCTGATCTCCTCCACCACTACACCCCATCCAGAACTCTGATCTCCTCCACCACTACACCCCATCCAGAACTCTGATCTCCTCCACCACTACACCCCATTCAGAACTCTGAGGTCCTCTAACACGGACCTCCTCATCCAACCCAGTGCCAAACTCCAGACCTTTGGGTACAGAGCCTTCAGTGTGGCAGCCGCCACCCTCTGGAACTCTCTACCCAAGGATATCCACGACTCTCCAACCCTGGACATATTCAAAGCTGCCCTTAAAACCCACCTGTTCACCATCGCATTCAACCTGTAGAAGCTGTTTCACTGTTTCTAGTTTTGTGTGTTTGTCTCTCTGGCTATGTTCTGTTTGTCCCTTTACCTTGTAAAGCGACCTTGGGTTTGTGAAAGGCGCTATATCAATTTAAGTTATTATTATTATTATTATTATTATTATTATTAAGTCACGTACACCGTAAATGAAGTTCCATACTTGAATCATCCCGTCATTAAAATGGCCTCCCCACCCCCCAGGTGCAGGACTACGGTTGGCCTGACCTTCACGCCCCTCCGCTGGACAGGATCTGTGCCATGTGCAAGGCCATGGAGACCTGGCTGGTCTCTGACCCCAACAACGTGGTGGTCCTGCACTGCAAGGTCAGTGTGGGGCGGGTGGGGGGGGGGGGTGGGGGGCAGCCGTGGCGTATGAGGGTTTAGCGTGGTGGTGTGCAACCTTTCCTTTACAGCAGCCTCCACTCAACTGGTTTTACCTCACATGGTAACTATGTGGTAAACAGGGGTACTTCCTTATTCTTACCTTAACACTAGAACAGCCGTGCCTTTTTACCTACTAAAAGAGCCAGCCGCCTCTTTAGAATGTAAATCTGCCATTTACACACAACGACAACTAGTTGGCCGCTTGTAAATTAGCCTGCTTCCTACACAGAAAAAACGGCAAAATAGCTTTATACTAGCTTATCATGATGTGATTTTGAAAATGGAAGGATACTGGGTGGTAGAACGCACATATCTAGGAAAAGTCATGAAAGGAGGGTCCTGAAATTGGATCGAGTGCAAAGGTAGAACATTTTTCTTCACTCACTCTTCACTCACCCTCATGGCTGTTCTAGTAATGGATGTAGCATGTCATTGATTACTACCTGGTACTAAATGGCACATGGAGGTGTTTTACCCAGCACTTGTTTTACCTCTACGCTCGTGCTTAACTGGGCATTAGAAGACAGAGTTACTGTGTGTGGAATGACTCATCAAACCACCTCCATCTACCTCTCTGTTGTCTCACTCTCTCTTCTCTTTTCTCTTCTCTTGCTCAGGGAAATAAAGGGAAGACTGGGGTGATTGTGGCTGCCTACATGCACTATAGCAAGATTTCTGCAGGGTAATTTTGGTGTGTGTGTGTGTGTGTGTGTGTGTGTGTGTGCGTCACAGAAATGAATACTGTAATTGTTAAAGCTGTCCCTGATGATAGGGGTGTGTGTGTGTGTGTGTGTGTGTGTGTTCTTTTTTGACGTGTGCGTGTGCATATGTGTACACAGGGCAGACCAGGCTCTCACCACTCTGGCCATGAGGAAGTTCTGTGAGGATAAAGTGTCCTCCTCGCTACAGCCCTCTCAGAACAGGCAAGACCTTTACCCAACACCCTCCCTCTCCTCTTCACTGTTCACCTTCCTCTTCTTCTCTTAGGCTCTTCAACGGTGTGCCATTATTCCTTATCCTGCCCTTATTTCAGTTGCACATCCTTCCTAATTTTCTCTCTCTCTCCTGTCTCCATCTCTTTCTCTCTCCTCTCTCCATCTCTCTCTCCTGTCTCCATCTCTCTCTCTCTCTCTCTCCATCTCTCTCTCCTGTCTCCCTCTCTCTCTCCTGTCTCCCCCCCTCTCTCTCTCTCTCCTGTCTCCCCCTCTCTCTCTCTCTCCTGTCTCCATCTCTCCTCTCTCCATCTCTCTCTCTCCTGTCTCCCTCTCTCTCTCCTGTCTCCCCCCCCCTCTCTCTCTCTCCTGTCTCCCCCCTCTCTCTCTCTCCTGTCTCCATCTCTTTCCTGTCTCCCTCTCTCTCTCTCCTGTCTCCCCCCCCCTCTCTCTCTCCTGTCTCTCTCTCTCCTGTCTCCATCTCTCTCTCTCCTGTCTCCCTCTCTCTCTCTCCTGTCTCCCTCTCTCTCTCCTGTCTCCCCCCTCTCTCTCTCTCTCTCTCTCCTGTCTCCATCTCTCTCTCTCCTGTCTCCATCTCTCTCTCTCTGTCTCCCCCCCCCCCCTCTCTCTCTCTCCTGTCTCTCTCTCTCTCTCTCCTGTCTCCATCTCTCTCTCTCCTGTCTCCCCCCCCCTCTTTCTCTCTGTCTCCCCCTCTCTCTCCCTCTCTCTCCTGTCTCCATCTCTCTCTCCATCTCTCTTTCTTCTCTCTCCATCTCTCTCTCTCCTCTCTCCATCTTTCTCTCTCCTGTCTCTCTCTCTTTCCTCTGCAGGTATATCTACTACTTTGGGGGTCTCCTCTCAGGGGCGATCAAGATGAACAGCAGTCCCCTGTTCCTCCACCAAGTCCTCATCCCCAGCCTGCCCAACTTCCAATCAGGAGGAGGTCAGTATCTGTCCAATACGGCCGTATCGAACTCACTAGACCAGCGATTCCCAACCTATGGTCCGCAGCCCTTTGGTGGGCCGCGAGGGTACTGCAAGTGGGCCGCCAAATCATGGGCAAAAAAAACAAAAACAGTTTTTATTCTTTTTTTTTACAAAAAAGATAATTCATGGTACTATTTTTTTCTTTAAAACCTTTCAAAAATGCATCATCAGTGTGATACTACTAGGCCTACTGCACTGTATGTATGATGATGCATATGACATATCCAATAGAGAAGAGAGAGAATAATGATGAGAGAATAATGATGAAACACCCCAAAAATTTAAGAGTGCGTAAAATGCCTGTGTGGGCCGCGAATACAAGAGATTTTTAAGTGGGCCTTGAGTCCAAAAAGCTTGGGAACCGCTGCTCTAGACACAAGGTCCTGCTGGGCTCACATGCTATGTTCAGGGGTGCACATAACTTTTTGGGGCCAGTGCTCAGAGGAGCACCTAGGGATGCTGCTTGGTGCTCCCCGAGCTCGCGAGTCACGACCCGTCCCACAGGATGGATAAAAAAGGGATACATGGATAACTTATATTAGCAAAACGACATTTATTCATAAATAAAGATGAACGAACAAATGATTGTGTGCAAAACAAAAGAAACAAACGCAAAATCAAATGACTGCTCTTTAAGCATGAAAGTCTGTCAGACTCCTTTAAACACAATGAAATCAACTGACATCTCTTTAAGCACTAACTGAATGTCTGTTCTTTAAACACAATGAAATCAACTGACATCTCTTTAAGCACTGCTCTGTTCTGTAAACACTGAAATCAACTTTTCAACAAAAAGTTACAGCCTAAGCATTTATTTATGCTACAAGCTTAATCATCATCATCACTGCTCTCTTGACTGCTGTAAGTTATCACTGTCCTCAATTTCAACCATGGTAGAGGATGTTGTAGGCTATCACTTTAAATAGCTCATTATTTTGATTGTGCAACAAAGTCTTATTTTTTTTTCTAATAGAATTCCCAACCATATTCCCTGGGTCAGGGGTCTAGGTGTGATAATGAAGCTGTAAAATAAACGTCTGAACGTTTGAAAGCTTCAGAGAAAAGAAACGTGAAGTTCCTTGGTGTTGTTTTTCCTTTTAGCGACGAGTCGTTCGGGACTGAATTGTCACGTGTCGGCGTGATAACCGTGCGATACGCGATACGCGGAATGAAAGTACAAGTTACGATACTTTCCGAATGTTTTCGTGAGGGGAGTCGCCATGGTCGTTGTGATGGCGTTACGGCGCTTGCAGTGATGCAGCAGTCAGCAGTCAGCAGGTGGATTTTGAGGAAGTAAATTCCTCTCCCAGCGCTCCCAGCTGTTGGTGCGCAAGAGCGCGTTCATGCCGCTGATCTTCCGCGCAGCATGCATTTTGGCGACGCATGCGCACTGGCGCACCAGTTATGTGCACCCCTGGCTATGTTGCTTTGTTGAGACTGTCACAAACCCGAAGGCAGTGGCAAAATAGGGAGACCACACGTGTTTAAATTAGACAACTTTTATGATACAAAATAAGCAAAATAAACTAAATATCATATGTATAGGAATATGGATGACAATCAGCAGTGTAAGCCATGAGTGAATGGGTGTAAAATGTATGTTGTATGTGTAAGGGGTGTATGTGTGTAGTGTAAGAATAGGAGGCCCGAGACCTCACCAAAATCCTAAAGGAAAAAAGGTCAGTGGAAAAGAGACTGAGCTGAGGACACACCCACAATATCTATCCTCAGCTCCCCAAACTCAGGTGACACTAGTTAGATTGATGACCTACCCACTCTGCCAAGGCTTCCAAAGGAAACAACAGAATAGCCAATCACCTATCGCTAAGCCACGCCCCCTTTGAAAACTCGGACAAACAAACAACGCTTCACTGACAGTGACTGACCGACCGTGACTGAATGACATTCAATGACTTACAATGGCGGGAGTTGGCAAATTTCTGATTTCTGATTTAGCACAGCAAGTAATAGACATGTTTTTTAAAGATGACAAGAATATTTAGTCTAGAAGATTTTCACCATTAGATATTAGCGAGTTGTTTGTCCGAGTTTTCTGCATACCGGTTGTTACGTGACGTGTTTCCGGGTCCAAAGTTGGCTGAGGCGCTGTCTTCGAAATGCCGCAATAATAATAATAATAAATTATATTTATATAGCGCTTTTCCGAGGCTCAAATACCCTGACAATATGGAACGGGAAAGTGCTGTGTCCCTTGTTGTAATAGATCCGAGTCTCAAAAACGATTAAACTGTCATTCTACCGCTGTAATACACTGGTATTCTGGTGCGGAGAATTTCTGGTTTGGACCCGGAAATTGCAAAACGTCACGTTTGACGTCAGACTTAACAACCGGATAGTGACTTTAGCTGTGATATGATTGGGCAATTTCTATTTTAGGGCGTGGCTTAGCGATAGGTCCATAGGCAGGCAGAGTGGGAGGCATCACAAAACATTGCTTTTCCTTTTCCCCGCTCTCCTCTCTCTGCAGGTTACTATCCTTTCCTGAAGATCTACCAGTCCCTGCAGCTGGTCTATACCTCAGGCATCTAGTAAGTTCTTCAAGACGAGGGGTTCATATCCTACTATGGTCCAGTCTAGTGTGTTTACACATGCTACTGTGTTTAGGTATATCGTATGCCTGTGTTTACGCTGAAGCAGCATGTGTGTACCTGTGTTTGCGCTAAAGCAGCATGTGTGTACCTGTGTTTTACTGACGTTGACACGTGTTTTGAGGAGTGTTGTGTGTTAGTGACCCCCAGGGCTCCCGGGCCAGAAAGCTGTGTGTGACCATGGAGCCTGCACTGCTGCTGAAAGGAGACATCATGGTGAGAGAGGCTGTGTTGTGTGTAGATAATAATAATAATAACAACAACAACAATAACAACAATAATAATAATAATAATAATAACAATAATAATAATAATAATATTTTTTATTTTATTTGTATAGTGCTTTTCCTGCAAACGTTGCAACTCAAAGTGCTCCAATCATTATATAATCATCATTTAATATTTTTTTCATTTAAAGACAATATTAAAAAGATGGGTTTTTAGTCTTGACTTGAACATATGTGCTGAGGTTGCATCATTAATGTAAACTGGCAGTGCATTCCACAATCTGGTTGCATAAAATGAGAATGCAGCCTCACCAAATCTCTTTTGTACATGTGGTACACAGAGAAAACCAGCGTCAGAAGACCTGAGAGCTCTGATATGCTAGAGGGCTGATATGCTAGAGGGCTGATATGCTAGCAAAAGGTCTTTCAGATATTCTGGTGCTGTGCCAGTGAGAGCTTTATAAACAAGCAGAAGGATCCTGAAATCTATTCTGAATTTAACAGGAAGCCAGTGTAGTCTCTAAAATAGGAGTTATAGGAGCTCTTTGATCTCTCTCTCTCTCTCTCTCTCTCTCTCTCTGCTGCATGCTGGGAGTTTCGGTGAGTGTGTGAGGGCGTGCGTGCTTCATGCGCGTTGTGAGTGCGATTTCTTGCTGTTTTTTCTTTCCTTAGTGTTTTTTTCTTAAGTTACTTTTCAGTGTATGGTTTAGTTAGGTGTTTTTGTGTTTTGTGCGTGGGGGTTTGGGTGTGGGAGTGTGGGTGTGGGAGTGTGGGTGTGGGAGATTGGTGGCGATGGCGTCCCAGTCCCAGGGAGTCTCAGTCTCGCTCAAGCATGAGGTAAGAATCGAGGCCGACGCTGGTGTCTCAGTGGAGACTGTTCTGGTAATAGTTGGTGATTACGAGAATATCAAGTTTGCCTCCAGGATGAACAAAGCGGTGGTGGTGTTCTTGAAGGAGGAGCGCTTTGTTTTTAAGTTAATCGAGAACGGCATATCTATCAATGGTTTATTGTGATTGTTTCCCCGTTGGCCAAACCGACGACAAAAGTAACTATCTCGGGGGTTCCACCGTTTATACCAAACGAAGCGTTGGAGAGAGAACTTCTCCGCTTCGGTAAACTGGCCAGCGGGTTTAAGACAGTTGGACTGGGGTGTAAACATGAAAAGTTAAGGCATGTCCAGTCCTTAAGGAGACAGGTTTTCATGTTTTTAAATTCCCCCATGCAGTCCTTGGAGGTGTCCTTTAGAGTTAAGCATGAAAACAGCTTTTATATGGTATACGCTAACTCTGGGAGCATGAAGTGTTTTGAATGTGGCGACATTGGACACAAGCGCTCCGCCTGTCCTCACAGGCAGCGGCCG
This sequence comes from Nansenia antarctica, assembly GCF_963989245.1. NCBI lineage: Eukaryota > Metazoa > Chordata > Actinopteri > Argentiniformes > Microstomatidae > Nansenia > Nansenia antarctica. The sequence continues at coordinate 25,211,157 of NC_137676.1, forward strand.
GCGGCTGGCGGAGAGCCGGGCGCTGCGCAGAGCGGGGCGGGGGGGGGCGGAGGTAGAGGCAGGTACGAGTGGGCAGGGAGGACAGGAGGAGCGGGGGGCGGGTGTGGTGCTGGCAGAGGTAGAGGTGGGGGAAGGTCAGCGGGAGGCAGCGGGTGTGCTGCCCGAGGTGGAGGCAGGCATGAGTGGGCAGGGAGGACAGGAGGAGCGGGGGGTGGGTGATGTGCAGGCCGAGTTGGATGCAGGGGAAGGGCCGAGCGGGGAGAGAGGGCAGGGGGAGCCGGTAGAGCCGGTAGAGGCTGCAGAACAGGAGGTTCGCGCTGGGACAGATAAACCTGCAGTAGGAGCAGACTGCCCAGTCGCGAGTCGTGCTGGTAGCGGAGGGGTGGCTGCAGAGCTGGGTGAGGGAGAGGCGGCCGAGCCGCCTGTCACTGAGAACCTCGATAACGAGGAGATGGACTCTGTTTCTGACGTCGAATCAGAATTTTCAGTAACTGACTCACAAGGTGACATGTATACATTAGAAGAAATCAACATGTTCCTTGATGAAACATACGGGGAAAAAATGAACAGGGTGAAGAGTATTTTCCCAACAGTGAGACATTTTTAGGACTGTGCTGACGATGCAAAAGCGGGTTAGTTTCGATGACTTAGATGAAAAAAACGTTTTAGGCTACGAAAGCATGTCCCCGCGATGAGGAAGGTGGGGAAGGTAAAGAAATTGAGCAAATATAAATAAATGAAAAATATGATGCTGTTTCACTGGGTGTGTTTTCTTTTTCGTCTGTTTTCTCTGTCTGTTCACTGGTTTTCAGCCTGTAATTTCTCTATGCACGGGTTAAGGGTTGGTTCTTTGAACATGAATGGCGGGAGGGATAGACAGAAGAGGGCTTTAGTGTCCGAACTGTGTGAACAAAAAAGATTAGATGTTTTGTTTTTACAGGAAACACACAGCAACATGGAAAACGAAGTGGAGTGGGGTTTAATGTGGAGGGGTCAGTATTCCATGGTACTAATACAAGTGCTGGGGTGGCTGTGTTGTTCGCACCTGGAATGGCTGTAAAAGTAACTTCCAGTGTTGAAATAGTAATGGGGAGGGTTCAGATGGTCAGGGCTGAGATTGGTGAGGTCAGTTTTAGTTTTATAAATATTTATGCTCCCAATCAGGGCTCAGAGAGACTGGACCTTTTTAAAAAAATAAATAAGGACGCCTTACAGCAGTGTGGGCGGGAGGAATGTATTATTTTGGGAGGGGATTGGAACTGCACGGTGGATTTCACACTAGATAGGACCAGTGAGGAACCCCATCTACAGTCTTCCACACAGTTGTCTAGGATCATTAAACAGGCAGACTTAGTGGATGTATGGAGAATAAAGAATGCACAAGTTAGACAGTACACATGGGTGAGGATAAACGATGGGATCATTAGTGCAGCTAGATTAGATAGGTTTTATGTGTAACCCCTGCCATATGGGCGGGGCCTGAGTTCTATTTTAAATAAGTGGCGGTATTACCTGTAATAATAAACTATTCAAATTATGACGATCGGTGCCTCCATTAACTATGTGGAAGTATTTTAAATAGGACTTCCTTTTTAATCCTTTTAATGTATTTATGTTTTAAGATATCATATGAATTGCCTATTACCTGTTTATGACACAACACAGTGGCTTTAAATGCAAATACCAAAGGGTATATATTTATTTACTAAATGCTAAATTTAAAGTGTTGGTAGTCAATTATAATGTTATACAAAGTCAATAGACAATATTCACAATACAATGTCAACAGACAATATCACAATATCACATAACAAAATATAGGCTCAAAGCCTATTCCAATTCCTTTCAAGGAAATAAATGTAATGTTTCCAATAAACTCAAAGTCAACTCAAAGGATTCACAATTGTACAATATATTATTAAGTAAAATAAAAAGGGTGGGCCCACACTCTCACACACACACACGCACTCTGTAACTCAGTCCATTGATGGCAGCTGCTGGACTGAAAAAATCAGGTGTAGTGCTGAGGCACAAACATGTACATTTCAAGCCTGCAAACTGTGACACTTTAAATAAATGTGAAATAATACTATTGTGCAATATGACAACCCTAGTCGTCTATCTGTACAGTATAGTACATCTTGCATCGTCCCAGTGCCAAAGAAGGGACGGCCCAGCACCCCAAACGACTACAGACCTGTCGCCCTGACACCACAGGTCATGAAGATCCTGGAGAGGCTAGTGCTGCAACCCCTTAAGCCCCAGGTGAAGGACTTCCTGGACCCCCGGCAGTTTGCATACCAGGAGAGCATGGGGGTGGAGGATGCCATCATTTACATGCTGCACAGGGCCTACACACACCTGGAGAGGCCACAGAGCATGGTGAGGACCATGTTCTTCGACTTCTCCAGTGCATTTAACACTATCAAGCCATCACTGCTGGCTGACAAACTAGCAGTGATGTGTGTGGAGGACTCCCTGACGGCTTGGATCCACAACTACCTCACAGACAGGCGTCAGTATGTGAGACTGCAGGGCTGTCAGTCTGAGGTGGTGGTGTGCAACACCGGTGCCCCCCAGGGAACTGTTCTGTCACCAAACGATGAATTGAGAATCAAGGACCCCAATTGAAATAAGCCAGTGGCTTTCTTGGGTTTTTATCCTTTTAGTTGACCTTGTATGTAATATGTACTTCCATGTACCTACTTCTGCAAATCTTCTAATAAAGTTTTCAATCAATCAATCAAAAAACCCTTTCTCTTCACCCTCTATACCGCCGACTTCCAGTTTAGCTCCGACCAGTGCCACCTGCAGAAGTTTTCTGATGACTCCTCTATCGTCGGTTACATCACAGACGACAGGGATGAGGAGTACAGGGCCCTGGTGGAGAGCTTTGAGCAGTGGTGCGACACCAACTACCTTTTGCTTAACACCAGCAAAACAAAGGAGTTGGTGGTGGATTTTAGGAGGAAGAGAAGGACCCCAGCCCCCATCACCATCAAGGGGGTGGAAGTCGAGAGGGTGGACTCCTACAGGTACCTGGGAGTACAAATTAATAACAAACTGGACTGGACTGACAACACCGAGGCTCTTCTCAGGAAAGGGCAGAGCAGACTGTTTTTCCTGAGAAGGCTGAGGTCTTTCGGTGTCTGCAACAAGCTGCTGCAAATGTTTTATCAGTCGGTGGTTGCCAGCGTTCTGTTCTTCGCCGTGGCCTGCTGGGGTGGAAACATCTGTGCCAGGGATGCTGCGAAGCTAAACAAACTGGTGAAGAAGGCCAGCTCTGTGGTGGGGACCGGGCTGGACAGCCTAGAGGTGGTGGCAGAACAGAGGATGGGGAAAAAACTGGCGGCCATGCTGGCCAATCCCTCCCACCCGATGTACTGCGAGCTGGCGGGGATGAGGAGCAAGTTCAGCCACAGATTTGTTCTCCCCCGTCAAAGTACAAAAAGATTTGGACAGTCTTTTGTTCCAGCTGCACTCCGACTCTACAACCAGGCCCTGCAGGGTGGGGGAGACCTGGAGCTGGAACTTTGGAACTTGGAACTTTTTACTTATTGAGCCTGCACTGTTTTATGTATTTTATTGAATGTTTTCTGTTTTCTGTATTGAATGTTTTCTGCCCTAACTGAGCTGTTTGACAACAACATTTCCCCATTGGGGACAATAAAGGTTTTCAATCAATCAATCAATAGTACAGTGGATAGTGTACATAGCCTTTATTTATGTAAACCAGCTCCTTCCCTTCTTGTGATTTTTTTTTTAAAGTTTTTTTTTTTTTTTTTTCCTTTCCTAACACCAGGGGAGCCACCCCTCCTAAATGTCGTTGTTTGGTACCTGTACTGTAGCAATGACAATAAATAAAGTCCAGTCCAGTCCATTAACCAGTGTTACCGTTGCAGCTGACGTTGCTTGAGAGCGGGGGGGCCTTGAAACTGTTATGGCCACTTCACTCGTCCACACGAGCCCAAAACAAAAGCACGTGCGTGGTTCAGTACTCACGTAACCTCGTGGGGAACTCGTAGGTAAACGAGGGGTTTGAAAGATGGTGTAAAAAGGAGACAGAGATGAGGGGGGATGGGGTCCAGCGCTCTCCCACGAGCGCAGGAGAATGATTGAAGTACACTGGCGCGAAGATTCAATGGACGGTCTCGAGTTACCCCAGGCGATTGGAAACGGTCTCCGTTGTCCACCGGAGAGCTTTCCTTTTGCTTGGTCTCTCGACTTCCAATTCTGAATTAACAGAATACACTGAGCTACAAAATCCAATAGCTATTTCGTTTTGATATAGCTAGAAACAATTTATCACTCAGCAAATGCTAGCAACATGCTAACGTAATTATGCTAAGCTAACCGCTTGCCGCGATTAGCCCTACAGTCAAATATAACATACTACAACGAGTAGATGTAGCTTATAAACAAACACCAGACATATGTATTTACCTCTGGTAGCTTCAATGTGCACCAACATCCAAAGGAATAACTGTTCGTTGATTCCCGAAATGTTATACACACAGCTTATACAAATCTTACTTCACTCGATGATGTCCGATGTCAATCATTCTGACACGTTACTTAGTGCAACCTATCCTATTAGTACAAAGTCCCGCCCCCTCTCTCTCAGCATACATTACAGTTGGCTAGCTCTTCCCGATGGACCAATGAAATAAAGAAATGAATGAATGACATAAAAGGGTGTAAAAAAAACATAAAAGGGTGTAGCGTGAGCTGACTTTGCCTACTCTAGGGGCCGGTTTCACAGACAAGGCTTAAGCCTAATCCTAGACTAAAAAACATCTTCATAGGAGATTTTACATTGAAAGTGTGATTTAGTCCAGGACTAGGCTTAAGCCTCGTCTCTGAAACCGGCCCTTGGTCTTTCTAATCTTAATAACCACACCTCGGTGGACAATGGTAAGAGGTTTGTCCCTTGCTCTACCATGCTCATCATAGGTAAGTCTCATTATTGGATTTACTAATCTTTTTGGCCTAGCTTGTTTAGGGGAACGTTTTGCCTGTGATCTAGTCGACATTCTTCTATCATCTTCCTCACTGGAAACTGGTTCCGCTTCTGAGTCAGTTTCTGGTGCAGTCTCTGGGTTCCGGTCTTCTTGGGTGCAGTGATCTGGCTCTGAACGACTGTCACTTTCTGACTCTGACTGACTGTTGCTTGCTGAATCTGCATGATTGTCACTTGCTTCCATATGTGCTTCACTCTGTCTTGGACTTAGAGTGGACCTTTCTCTTCTCTCCAGGACCTTCTCTAGGTATGTTCGATAGGATGGCCCGTTTGGCCAGCTGCACTCCAGATCGGAAGAGTCAGAGGATTCACATTCGTGTTGTACTTTGTGGTTGGTTGTCACTCTCTTTTCCTTGTCCGTAGTCACTCTCTTTTTCTTGTTCTGAGTCTCTGTTCGAGTTCTAGGCCTTGAGGGCACGGGGTCATCATTGACTGCTACTGGCATCCGCACCAGCTCTCCTATGGGCAGGAGATGATCTCGATGTAGGGTTTTGACCCTTCCGTTCCCACTCTCAGGTTTCACCTTGTAGACAGGCAGGTGTGGCATCTTCTCTGTGACGATATATGGAGTCTCACACCATCGATTCTCCAGCTTGTGTTTCCCTTTGAGGCCTAGATTTTTGATAAGCACTCTGTCGCCAGGCTCTATATTCTGAAACCTGACTCTCTTGTCGTATGCCTTCTTGTTGCGAAGATGTGTTTTGTTGGAGGCCTCCGTAGCCATCTGGTAGGCCGTCTGAAGATCTTGCTTGAGCTTTGTGACATATGACGAGTGCTGACGTTCTCCATCATCGGGCTGTGTCCCGAAGCATACATCTACGGGGAGTTTGGCTTCTCTCCCGAACATTAGAAAGTAGGGAGAGTATCCTGTGGAGTCACATTTGGTGCTATTGTACGCATGTACGAGATGTACGACATGTTGGCTCCAGTGTCGTTTCTTTTCTTGGCTTAGCGTGCCCAGCATGGACAGCAATGTCCGGTTGAATCTTTCCGGCTGTGGATCACCCTGTGGGTGGTAGGGGGTCGTTCGGGATTTCCTTATGCCCATTATCCTCAGCAGTTCTTTGATCAGTTTAGACTCGAAGTCTCGTCCTTGGTCGGAATGGATTCGAGTTGGTAGTCCATAATGCACAAAATACTTCTCCACTAATATCTTGGCGACTGTGAGGGCCTTTTGGTTTTTGGTCGGGAAGGCCTGTGCATATCTCGTAAAGTGGTCCGTTATGACTAACACATTGCTGATTCCCTTTGAATCCGGCTCCATGGACAGGAAATCGATACAGACAAGGTCCAGTGGTCCAGCACTGACTATTTGGTGCAATGGGGCAGCTTTGTGGCTTGGCCTTTTCCTTAGAATGCACTCTCCGCAGTTCTTCACATACTGCTTGACGTTGGCAGCCATCTTTGGCCAGTAGAAACGGCTTCTTATCATGTCAGTCGTCCTTTCTGCTCCCAAATGACCTAAGTCATCATGCATGGACTTCAAAACCACTGGCCTGAACTCAGCTGGTAGCACAAACTGCTGGATGTTCTCTCCTGAATGGCTTTGGCTCAGGCGGTACAGCAGCCCATCCTTCATGACGAACTTTCCCATTTCCTTCTTCATGGACTGGATGTCAGGAGAAGGCACTACATCCTTAGGCCAATCACCATGCTTCACTGCATGAATCGTCGCTCCAATCACAGGATCTTGGCCCTGAGCCACGATGAGCTCTTGTCTGGACAGCTGTCCAAGAGTGTTCATGTGCACGCTTGTGGGGAAAGCGTATACGTCGGGCACACACTCAGGGGACGCTCTAAGTTGTTCCGCAAACCTTGGTGAGGCTTGGGAGGATCCCAGGACACCGACCTTCTGGCAGATGGACTTGACACCAGACTGGGGTATACTCTTCCAGTCGGAATCCTCTTCTCTGGGCTCCAGCCTTGACAGTAGGTCTGCATCGATGTTATTCCGGCCAGGTCTGTAGATGATGTCAAAGTTGTACACTGACAAGTCTGACAGCCAGCGATGTCCAGTTGCGTTGAGCTTTGCAGTGGTAAGGACATACGTCAGAGGATTGTTGTCTGTACGTACCGTGAAACGGGCTCCATATAGATAGTCGTGGAACTTTTCGACGAGGGCCCACTTCAGTGACAAGAACTCTAGCTGGTGGATGGGGTAGTTCCGTTCTGAAGAGCTCAACTTTCGGCTGGCGAATGCCACTGGCCTCAGGCCTTCTGGGTAGTCCTGATAGAGCACTGCGCCGAGGCCGGCCAGACTAGCATCCACATGCATGGTGTAAGGTTTGCTGGGGTCTGCGAACGCCAGGACTGGGGCGTTGGTGAGGCAGTGTTTGATTTTCTCAAAGGCCTCAGTGCACGACTGGTCCCATCTCTCTCCGAAGGGTTCTCGCTCATCCAGGTACACCTCACTTTTTCCCTTTCCAGGTCTTTTCCCACGCTGGGTGGGGGCGTACCCCTTCATTAACTCCGTAAGGGGACGGACAATGGGTGAGTAGTTGTGGATGAATCTACGATAATATCCACAGAAACCCAGGAACGACTGCAATGTCTTCAGGTTGGTGGGCCTAGGCCAGGCGGTGACAGCCTCGATCTTTCCCGGATCGGCAGCAACACCATCAGCCGAGACGATGTGGCTGACATATTTGATCTTTGGCTGACAGAAGTGGCATTTGTCGATCGAGATCTTGAGGCCAACTTCTCGGAGTCGGTCGAGGACTTTCAGGAGTCTCTCCTCGTGTTCTTCCAGTGACTTGCCAAAAACGATCAAGTCGTCGAGATAGACCAGTACTTGGAGGAGGTTCATGTCTCCGACTGCTTTCTCCATCAACCTTTGGAAGGTTGCAGGCGCTCCTGTGATGCCTTGGGGCATTCTTTCAAACTCATAGAATCCGAGAGGACAGATGAACGCAGTTTTTTCCTTGTCCTCTTCGTTCATAGCTAATTGGTAGTAGCCACTCCTCAAGTCTAGGACAGAGAACCATTTGCTGCCAGACAGAGAATCCAGAGCCTCGTCGATCCGGGGCGTGGTGTACTGGTCAGGGACAGTTCGGCTGTTCAGTGTACGGTAGTCGATACACATCCGGATCGCTCCATTTTTCTTTCTGACAACGACTATTGGTGAAGCATATGGGCTTCTGGATTCTTTGATGATGCCCCCAGCCAATAGCTTCTGGATATGTTGTCTCACGTCATCGATGTCTGCAGGTGCGATGCGCCTGGATCGTTCACGGAAGGGTCTCTGGTCTGACATGCGGATGCGATGCTCCACTCCTTTTGCCAGTCCCACATCCAGTTCGTGTAGGGAGAATGCGTCGCCTCTCTCAGACAGCTTTTGGCGGAGTCGTGCTTTCCACTCTTCAGGAACAGGTGAGTCTCCGAAGTCGATCAGACTTGTGTCAAAGTCCTCTGAGGCTGACGGTTGTTTTGACACCGCTGTGACTACATCGGTGCGGCACAGGCGGCCTAGGATGGTTCCGACAGGTATGGTTGCATCCTTGAGGGACTCATTCTGGATAAGCACTGTGAACCGGTTCACATCAACCGCATGACTTGGAATCACCATGGACTGTAGGAGCACCCCTGCAGGGACAGGGCTCATGGAGGAGGATTCCACCATCAGGATCTCATCGGGCAGTGGCTGCTTTGTTTCCACTTTACAAGTAGCCTGACAGCTGCGTCCAGCAGCTAGTGCCAACGAGCCGGGACCCTGCCACCTCACACATCCAACTTCATCCTCCTTTCCTTCCTGAACAACGTCTGTGGACTCTGGGCAGGGGCTCTGAATGCCCAGGGTTCGAGCCATGAACACTCCGGTTTTATCTTCACATAGCTGAGCAAGACGTTTGGGAAGGCTAGCTTTGGCATTGGTGCCAAGGATCACAGGAGTCTGGTCAGGGCCTGCTGGATCTGGACTCTCAGGGTTTCGGCACCTTCCTGCAACATGTCCATTCTCTCCACAACGATAGCATATGTACTCCTTTGAGTCAGCTGCTGGTCTGGTTGGGGTGTTTGGAACGTATGCTCTGGTTGGGGTGTTTGGTACCGTAGGAGTGCTGCCGACGGCCATCACCGTTGATTGGGTTGCCGTTGCATGGAACTTTTTTGAGTTCATTTTCTGTGTCAGATGTTGCACTTGCTTCCTCAAAGCGAAAACTTCAGGATCATGTCTAGTCTCTGTGACCTGGGCTGGTTTCTCACCCCTTCCTTCTGGGATTTGGTTTGGGTTTGTAGCCAGTGTCGTGAACATTGATTTCATTTCCTTAATCTCTGATCTTAGGCTTTGGATCTCTGACAGTTTGTTTTCAGCTTGTGGTTGGGCGTTGACTGAGCGCACCGTAGCTGGATTTAGTTTAGCTCTGGAGGCTTCATATTCCTCTTCTGTGCGGATCTCCCGCAGTAGGTCAAGGAACGTGGGCGGGTTATCCTTCCGTTCTCTCAGTCGCAGCTGGATCAACATCAGGTCAGCATCTACTGCTCCTTTAAGCAATTGCTCCACTCGAGCTCGATCCATGTTACTGGCCGGTAGGCCGCCTCGTTGTACAACTTTGGAGAGAGAGCGCTCCAGTCTTCTAAAGAAATCAGACAGTTTTTCTCCAGATTGTTGGCGCTGCAGTCGGAACGCGAAGTAGAGATCATCTCCAGATTCCGCCAGTCCAAATGCACTTTCCAGAGCTTCCAAGCACTTTCCGGGGGTTATGTTGGTGTCGGATGAGCGCACAGCCTTCACTACTTCATATGCCTGCCCCTTTAAGCTTTCCATAATCCTTCTCCGTTTCTCTTTGGGTGCACAGTCACTCTCCTCCACCATCAGGTAAGCCTGCTCCATCCAATGGTCGAATGTTTCCTCCGCGACTGGGTTAGGCACAGTACCTGAGAAGGTGCGCAGACGTCGGTATCCTCCACTTTCTGATGAGGGCTTCACGGTTTTGTCTAGCAGGTCACCAACTGCACGTAGGATGGACTCTACGGAGGAGGGGGCTGCCTCTGGGTCGGTGAATAGAGCCTTTACATCTCCCATTGACTTACCCTCCGCTTGAAGCAGAGCATGTAGCTTGGTGGTGAACTCCTCAGTTTCTACTTGAACTTCCGGCACAATATAGATTGGCCATGCTTTTTCTCCCTCTGCTGGAGGTATTTTCGGGGGAACAGCTGGATCAGTTACTGTTCCTCGGCACTCACAGAGCACCAGGAGGTCATCTGATGTCTCACGTACTATCCTACCTCTCACGCGCACACGTCCCAAGCACTTTATAGTCTGTAGATCTTCTTCTATTTTTGCTATTTCTGTGTTGCCTGGGACAAGTCATAAGCGCGTTCTTCTCATCTACTGCCTCTCCTCTACACCAGTTCTTTAACTTGGTTACAAACATAGTGTTTTACTTTACTTATGGTTCTAAACTTGAGTTGAAACTTTTGTATTTTACTGAGTTGATTATTTAGTTTGTTTGGAAACCACGTGATCTCAGCGGAGCCTCCAATGTAACCCCTGCCATATGGGCAGGGCCTGAAGTCTATTTTAAATAAGTGGCGGTATTACCTGTAATAATAAACTATTCAAATTATGACGATCGGTGCCTCCATTAACTATGTGGAAGTATTTTAAATAGGACTTCCTTTTTAATCCTTTTAATGTATTTATGTTTTAAGATATCATATGAATTGCCTATTACCTGTTTATGACACAACACAGTGGCTTTAAATGTAAATACCAAAGGGTATATATTTATTTACTAAATGCTAAATTTAAAGTGTTGGTAGTCAATTATAATGTTATACAAAGTCAATAGACAATATTCACAATACAATGTCAACAGACAATATCACAATATCACATAACAAAATATAGGCTCAAAGCCTATTCCAATTCCTTTCAAGGAAATAAATGTAATGTTTCCAATAAACTCAAAGTCAACTCAAAGGATTCACAATTGTACAATATATTATTAAGTAAAATAAAAAGGGTGGGCCCACACTCACACACACACGCACTCTGTAACTCAGTCCATTAACCAGTGTTACCGTTGCAGCTGACGTTGCTTGTGAGCGGGGGGCCTTGAAACTGTTATGGCCACTTCACTCGTCCACACGAGCCCAAAACAAAAGCACGTGCGTGGTTCAGTACTCACGTAACCTCGTGGGGAACTCGTAGGTAAACGAGGGGTTTGAAAGATGGTGTAAAAAGGAGACAGAGATGAGGGGGGATGGGGTCCAGCGCTCTCCCACGAGCGCAGGAGAATGATTGAAGTACACTGGCGCGAAGATTCAATGGACGGTCTCGAGTTACCCCAGGCGATTGGAAACGGTCTCCGTTGTCCACCGGAGAGCTTTCCTTTTGCTTGGTCTCTCGACTTCCAATTCTGAATTAACAGAATACACTGAGCTACAAAATCCAATAGCTATTTCGTTTTGATATAGCTAGAAACAATTTATCACTCAGCAAATGCTAGCAACATACTAACGTAATTATGCTAAGCTAACCGCTTGCCGCGATTAGCCCTACAGTCAAGTGTAATACTGAAACACAATTCCCGAAATGTTATACACACAGCTTATACAAATCTTACTTCACTCGACGATGTCCTCAATCATTCTGACACGTTACTTAGTGCAACCTATCCTATTAGTACAAAGTCCCGCCCCCTCTCTCTCAGCATACATTACAGTTGGCTAGCTCTTCCGGATGGACCAATGAAATAAAGAAATGAATGAATGACATGAATGCCAATGTGCGAACTCACATTAGAACTTGTAAACAAGTACACATTATAAACTTCTAACCATGTTAATAACCGTGTACATAGCCATGAAATGATGCTTATTTATTAAATGGACTTATTTATTTAACTTATTAAATGGACTTATTTATTTAACTTATTAAATGGACTTGTGTTATGAAATGCTCATAGCTCACTTTAGTAGCTGGGCTACATACCTGTATGTATCACATGTTTTTAGCCCTAAATTATTGAACAGTTTTATTTACCCTGTTGGTTTTACGGATCATCACCTCGTCACCATAGACTTTTATCTTTCACCCAACACAAAGTGTAGTTTTTATTGGCATTTTAATGTTAAATTATTACAAGATCATTTATTTTGTGAAAAATGTTAAATGTTTTGGGAGATATGGAAGGGCAGGAAGGAAGAGTTTGACTCATTAAGCCAGTGGTGGGAGGTAGGGAAAACAAATATCCGTTTTTTTTGTCAGCAGTACACTGCGCACTCAACCAGTAGGGTCAAGGCAGCCATTCAGACGCTAGAGCAGGAGATCAAAGACATTGAGGGTGGTCTCAGGGGGGGTTTTGATGGGGATTTTTTAAATAAGAAAAAGAAAGAGCTCAGTAGGATTTTATGTGAGAGGGTGAAGGGAGCTATGGTGAGGGCACGTTTTATGAGGATCAAAGACATGGATGCACCTAGCTCCTTCTTTTTTAATTTAGAAAAATCTGTGGCTCAGACTAAGCAGATGGCATGCCTCCAGCTCCAAGATGGGAGGTTGACCACCGAACCGGCTGAGATGAGGAGGCATGCTAGGCTTTTATACTGCCCTCTACAGGGCGGAGGACTCTGATGCAGGAGCTTCAGCAGAGCTTCTGCAGGGGTTGCCCCAGTTGGGGAGGGAGGAGGTCTCTGCCTTGGATACCACTATCAGCCTGGAGGAGCTCACTGCTGCTGTGGGACAGTTAGCACCTGGTCGCGCTCCAGGCATAGATGGGTTGCCTGCAGACTTCTATAAACACTTCTGGAGCTGTTTGAGGACAGACTTTTTGGAGGTACTACAGGAGTGTGTTAGGGGGGGTGTCTTACCGGTGTCCTGCCGGCGGGCAGCACTCTCTCTCCTTCCAAAAAAAGGAGACTTGGCCCTGATTAAAAACTGGAGACCTGTGGCACTTTTATGCACGGATTACAAATTGTTGGCGAAGGTGTTGGCGAACAGACTAAAAGTCTATCTGGGAATACTGGTGCAGAAAGACCAGTCGTATTGCATCCCGGATAGGACTATCATGGACAATCTGTTTTTAATGAGAGATGTTTTAGATGTGTGTAAAATGTATGATTTGGATGTTGGTGTTTTATCTCTTGATCAAGAGAAGGCCTTTGGTCGTGTTGACCATGTTTTTTTATTTTCCACGCTGAGGGCTTTTGGATTTGGGGAGGGTTTTTTACCATTTATAAAATTATTGTATAAGGACGCGTCATGTATGGTTAAGGTGGGGGCGGGCTGAGCTGTCCTATTCCTGTGGAGAGGGGGATCAGACAGGGCTGCCCCCTCTCTGGGATGTTATACTCCCTGGTAATTGAACCACTTTTAAATAAGCTCAGAAATGGTCTTACAGGGCTCTCCCTACCGGGGCTACCACAGAGCCCACCCTTAGTGGTGTCAGCGTATGCTGATGATGTATTTTTTTTTATAAAGGAGCAGAGGGATGTAGAGTTTTTAGTTGAGGTTTTAGGTTTTTATGAAAAGGCCTCCTCTGCAAAAGTAAACTGGGAGAAGAGTGAGGCCTTGCAGGTAGGACAATGGCGGGATAGGGCAGCTCCCAGTCTGCCGGGGGGTCTTAAATGGGGAAGAGCAGGTATGAGGGTTTTAGGTTTGTTTTTAGGTATGGAGGAGTTTCAGAGGCAGAACTGGGAAGGTGTTGTGGAGAAGGTGTGCACCAGATTGTCTAGGTGGAAATGGCTGTTACCACAGCTGTCAAGTTCTGGTCGTTAACAACTTGGTCGCCTCGACCTTATGGCACAGACTGATCGTTCTAACTCCACCAAGGGGCCTGGTCGAGGAGATACAGAGGACGGTGGTGAGTTTTTTCTGGTCAAGCCAGCATTGGATTAGGGCCCCTGCATTGTACCTTCCAGTGGAGGAAGGGGGGCAGGGCCTTATAGACATTGCTGGCAGGATAAGGGCCTTCAGGCTGCAGGCAGCGCAAAGAATGATTTATAACTTTGGACTGAGCTGGCGGGATACTTCTGATGAGGAGGGCTGGTTGCCTTGGCTATGATTACCAGCTGTTCCTACTCCAGCTTGAGCTAGTGGACCTTACTGGGCTGACGTCCTTCTATACATCGGTCCTGCAGGCTTGGCAAGTTTTTAAGGTCCACAGAGATACAGAAATAACACCTGGGATGTGGTTGTTTGAGGAGCCATTGCTATATAATGCCCTCATAAGAACACCCATCTTGGCCTCTGCCAGCCTGCCGTCCAGCCTGAGGGAGGCCGGTGTTGTGAAACTGGGCCACTTGGTGACCTTATCCATACAACAGCTGGCAGAGAAAACTCACATCAGATCCGTCAGAGTACTCGAGAGGTTGGTGGAGGAGGTCTGTGCATCCCTGCCGGAGCCCCTAAGAGCATTTGCTGAAAACCGTACTTTATCTGACCAATGGGATGATGAGTGGGAGTATGTGTTTCCGCCTTTGTTTGTCTCCCCTGGCGAGTGGCAGGAAAGAGGGGGGCTACTGTCTTTTACAACCCCGGAGTTGGGGGAATTTGAGACGTTAAGTAAGAAGGCGGTATATTACAGCTGTGTGAAGGTCTCACACTTGGGTTCCTTGGCGGGGATCGAGGCATCGAGGTGGACTGAGTTTTTCGCTCCAGACTCTTCCCCGAAAGGCTGCTGGAGGTCCCTGTACAAGTCCCCCTGTGAAAAACGGACAGGTGACCTCCAGTGGAGGATTATACATGGGGCCATAGCCACCAATAGACATCTGGTGCACTTGAACCCAGACATAGTTGAGGACTGCCCATTTTGCTCAGCAGGGGAGTCCTTACAGCACCTTTTTATCCAATGTCCAAGACTGAGGGGCATTTTTAGTCAGCTGGAGGAGTTTTTTATGGGGTTGGGGACTGTTTTTTTCTTTTAAACTTTTTATCTATGGTCCACGATATTCGGCGGCAAAAAGGTTTTTACATGTTTTATTAAATAATTTATCAGGAGTGGCGAAACTGGCCATATGGAAAACTAGAAAGAATTGTATCCAGGGTCAGGGGTCAGTAGACCCACTCCTGATGATGTGTGGATTGCTGGCAGCACGCCTCAGGCTGGAGTTTGTATTTTACCAGTTGACTGATAACTTAGATGCTTTTATGAATATTTGGGGTATTGGGGAAGTTTTATGTTCTTTGCAACAAGGGCTGCTGGTGCTTCATTTTTAAGTTTGTTTTTTCTTTTCTTTTCTATTTTTCGAAATGTGGTCTTTTGGTGGTTTTGCTTTTCTTATGAAGTAAATGAAATAACCTGTATGTTTTGAAAGGTGAATAAAGAACATTTTACATCTCAAATCTCTCTCTCTCTCTCTCTCCCCCCCTCCCCGCAGGTGAAGTGCTACCACCGGCGGTCCCGCGTCTCAGAGAGGGAGGTGGTGTTCAGGCTGCAGTTCCACACCTGCACGGTCCATGGAGCTCAGCTGTGGTTCGGCAAAGGAGAGCTGGACCTGGCCTGCACAGGTACCACCCGCAGGCAGGGAGGACAGGGAGGACTGGAGGAGGAGTGTACGAGTGGAGAGAGATGAGGGAGGCAGCATAGGTTATGTACAGGAAGAGGCTAACGGAATAGAGGGGAAAGGAGGGAGAACCCAAAGACAATGGGAACATGGTGTTCCATGTCAAAAAGTAGCTTACTGAAATAAATGACAAAATAAATGGTTGTGTATGATTTTGCAAGAATTATAGTTACCGTATTTTCCGCACTTATAACCCGGAGCGCCTTATATATGGATCAATTGGTTAATTTGTTGATCCATACTGGTTGTACACGGCGCTCAAGGCGCTCTGTCAAAATGTTTCAGTACGACTGGTAAACTACAAAGCCGCACTGCTTGCAGCATTACGGTAATCAGTAAACACCGGTATACTGTGCTTACTCACAGTCCCACACCACAAGACCCCAAGTAAAGAAGACTAAACAGAGTTTCCGAGGGAACAAAGTGAGATTCTTGGTGCTTTCAACTTGAAGTTTTAAAGTACCCACTCGATATAATAAACAACAGTTTAACGATCACTAAACACTTATCATTTGTGTATTGGATTAATTATTCTCGTTTGCCGGAGGCTACCGGTAAGGGAGGGTTGACTTGTAAACATAGTTTCGTTTTAGCTCGTGTTCAAAAGCAAGAACTGTGTGTTCATCTAGTTATGTGTAGTTATGTGTTTTTAGCATGTCGATGTTCTCCCAGTATGTTGTCATGTTATTAAAATACAGTTTAGACCTTCGTAGCGATGTGTTTTGTTAGCTGTTAGCCGCTAGCAGCGTTTGTTGTGGTTTGGTTTTTCTCCCATTCAGTGTTTGAGGTGAACCAACATTCAAATACGCCTGTCGTGTTCAATCTTTCTCTGATTTGAATGTATGACACATCATTTGAAAGCTTACAATCTGTAGTTTAAGCATGTGTAAAAACTGAAAAAGTACGTTGCACATTTCACCAGGAGCTGTCACATATTGGTTGTTGGTTATAATTGTATAGCCTATTGGTTGTTTTCTGGTGTTGTTTTGCTCTGTTTGTAGTCTACTTGATGTATTTTTATCAGCTGTTAAATCACCACAGCGGTTAATCCACTAATAGAGATAATAGCAGATTGAAAATGCTTGTAGCTAACTACTCTATATCTCGTGGTTGCAGCTATTGCGAATTGCTATTCACGCGAGTCAGCTGTGAATCACCGCAGGTCCTTGACGCTTGTTGCAAAAATGGATGACGAACGGCTGATACTTGAGGTGGAAAAATATATATTTTTGACAGTGGAGCAGGTAGAACGTTGACGGTGACAATGCTCAGGTGGAGCTTGGACAACGGGAAGTTGACACAACACCGATGGAGAGGTGACGCAACGCAGTAGGTGGAGCTTGGGCGTAACGCAACCCCAGTCAAACGTTTGACTGCAGTATCTATTCTATGCGCCTTATAATCCGGTGCGCCCTGTATATGAAAACAGTTCTAAAATAGGCCATTCATTGAAGGTGCGCCTTATAATCCGGTGCGCCTTATAGTGCGGAAAATACGGTATTCTTATAATCTTATCCTACTATTTTATTTGCATACTATTATCTTATATTATTACGGTTAACTACTAAATAAAACTATTGTAATTAAACACATGAGCAGAGTCCGTTCAAAGTCAAGAAATGGTGGAGCTTTTCACATTCCATGGAGAAAACAAAGGATAGATAGATAAATAAAAAAGTAAAACAAAAGCACAGTCAGTAAAAACTACAATAAAATAGTTCAGGATTAAAAGTTTAAGTTTAAAAATATGGATTATGAAGGATGGTTTGATGTGGAGCACTTTGACCTGCAATGTTTGCAGAAAAAGCACTATACAAATAAAAGTTGTTATTATTATTATTATTATTATTATTATTATTATTATTATTATTATTATTACATGAGCCTGTAGACATGCCTTCCGGCACACACAGTTGTACTCTCGCACTCTTACCGCTAGTGGCCATTTTTTGTCCACTCATTGCTAAATTGCAATCTTTTGCAATAATTTGTCTTTGAAAATCCTACAAAAATTGGTTATTATTAGCGAATATGATGTTCCTATGAATAAAAGCAGTAGCATCGAGCTATTAGTGGTGTGCTTTGAAATGAGTGAATCTATCAGATGAAAATCAGGAGTGTTCCCACCATATAAGCTTACCTTCTGTGCTCTCATTGGATTACGGTCCAACAAAGGTTCATACTGTATGAGAAACATTGAAATAAGGTTCATACTGTATGAGAAACATTGAAATAAGGTTCATACTGTATAAGAAACATCTAAATAAGGTTGGAGGGTCAAATTGGGACACTATAACAACTTTCTTTGATAGTTCTCACTAGGCCTGTAACAGTTATGAAATAATTTTCTAATGCCGATTATTTGACGTGATCGCTTTTTTTTCTCTGAACCGCGGTCAAAGCATTTTTTATTGTTATGTTTGATTTCATATTCATGGTCCTACTTTTGTTTGCGTAAATCAAACATGTTTCCAATGGCTGAATGCGACCTGTAGCGAGACAGAACAGTAGGTATCCTATCAGAATAGATTTCAACATCCTTCTGCTTGTTTATAAAGCTCTCACTGGCACAGCACCAGAATATCTGAAAGACCTTTTGCTAGCATATCAGCCCAATAGAGCTCTCAGGTCTTCTGACGCTGGTTTTCTCTGTGTAGGCCTACCACATGTACAAAAGAAGAGATTTGGTGAGCCTGCATTCTCATTTTATGCACCCAAATTGTGGAATGCACTGCCAGTTTACATTAGGGATGCAACCTCAGCACATATGTTCAAGTCAAGACTAAAAACATATCTTTTTAATATTGCCTTTAAATGAAAAAATAATTAAATGATGATTATATAATGATTGGAGCACTTTGAGCTGCAACATTTGGAAAAGCGCTATACAAATAAAAGTTATTATTAAAAGTTATATAACTTAATAATGACTTACATTTGATCAAGTCGGCCTTCGAGCGGTAAAAGTCCACACCGGATTATGCAACCAGACAGTAGTCTACACGGTAGAGAGAATGAGCTTGTTGCAAAACGTAACACGACTGCACCGGTATGGGATCATTTTGGATTCCAGCCAAACCAGAGGGGAGAACCTGCACATTGGGAAGAGCCGGTTTGCCGGATCTGTAAGAAAACAGTCGCTGCTAACACAATGCTAACACAACCGATTTAAAACAACACCTCAAAAGTCACCATCCCACCTAGTTTGCAGTTGCAGTCATCAACAAATGGATCAGTGCCGCTGCAGTGGCTGGTCCCTCCCAGGAACTGGGTCTTGGTGAGTCGCTAAGCCGACGACATAGCGAGACAGTTCTAAATGGTGCGCACTCACAGACAACGTGACGTCACAAAAGAGATGCGGCCATTCAATACAGTGGAGAAGCCAGCATTTAAGGACATGCTGTACTCTTTTGATGGCCAATATGGGTCGCCTAGCAAAACTTACAGTACCAGTCAAAAGTTTGGACACACTTTCCCATTCAATCTCCAATACGTTTTATGATAATAAAGAGGCATGGTTTACTTCATAGGTTGCTGTGTTATTACATTATCTGGGTCACATAACAGTGAAACAATTAAATGGTAAATGGACTGACATATATAGCGCCTTATTCCAAAGAGCTTTACAAAAGCCTCTCATTCACCCATTCACGCACACATTCACACACCAATGGCGGCAAACTACCATGCAAGGCACCGGCCCGCTCATTGGGAGCAATTTGGGATTGTTAAACAATGATATTGTTAATGGCAATTAATTGTGCAGCAAAATGTGGAACAGGCCTAGTTCTCAGAGAGAGAGAGAGAGTTTGGAACACATCACAACTTTTATAAGTTAAATCATTGTTTATTTATACCGTAAAATGATAAATGCTGACTTGATATAAATATAGGTATCTTAATCTTATCTTATAACTAACATATTATTGTATCACTACTAACTACTAAATAAATACATTCCAAGTCAAGAAGGGGTGAGCTCCCAAACAGAGGGTCAAAGGTTACTAGTCAGAGGTAGACAGGAAGTCCATCTCTACAGTCCAGAATGACCTCCAGTTTCTCCATCTCTTCCTCAGTCCAGAGCAGATGCTAGTTTGAGCTCAGTTTCTTTTGGGGAGGCTCCACCACCCACTCCCTATTCTCAGCCTTGCTCTTCCTCAGCTGTGTTACTCTGCTCTTGTAGACCTCTCGCTCCATGCAGACCTGCACAGCTCTAAGAAGAAGCTGAACATACGGCCCCTTTCCTCCTCAGGCAGATAGTAGAGAACCATCGGCTCAGAGGTAGAACAGCCCTCTGGTAGTAGTGTTCTTGCTTAGAGACATAGCAGTGCGTTTACGTTCCCAAATATTATCCAGGGGATATGGGGAGTAACAATCAAATAGAACCGGGGGACAAGAACCAGAGGCAACGGGAGAAGATAGATAAAACAAGATGTATTATTAATAAAACTGCAAAATAAAGGTTTCCATGAAACTCTTTAACTAAAACCTACTCGAGTGAAAAGGAGAGCGAATGAATATTAATAAGTAATATAAAGTAAATTAGATAATTAGCAATGTAATGAATAAAGAACAATGTGGCAAGTAAATTAAAGTAAAGAAAAGAGTCAAAGTTACCGACACCGGTACACACTACAACCTGCCGTACCACACAACAGCTGTGGCTAAACTGGTAACTCAGGAGCTGTAGACTGTCCCAATGGCCCCATCTGAGTGGCTCTCCCAGCCTTTTATCCTCCACCTCCACCCTTAAGCACAGGTGTTCTCAATCAGGCCGTCACCTTGGCAATAGGCAGGGAGGAAGGCAATCACCTGGGAGAAACAAACAACACACACATAAACACACTCCGGCCGTAGGATTGGAATTGGCTGTGCTGGCACTGCTCTATGTAGTTCACTGTTGAAGACAGGTTGGTGTGCTGCGCCGGCTTGTGACCAGGACCAGACACTAGAATACACATTTAATGTTTAGTCAAAAGGTTGCATTGACTGATAAAAATGTTACTTTCAAAACAAATGTAGAGTTTGACACTCACTATTGCTGATGGAATTTAATGGCAGCATAGGAAGATGCTGTCTTCCTTGTGTCATCCATGGTGCAAGCTGATCAAGTTGCTGGACATAAACATTCATTTTTGAATATTCAGCAATCTTATCTTGGTGGAATAAGTTTCAGGTCTAGCGTTTGGATTGTTACCACCAAAACTGAATTCTAAATCAAAATTGGTGCCTATCAACCAAACATTCTAACTTAAACAATTATTTTTATCGTACAGAATTGCTATGACAATTAAATTAAATAGATGCAAACTATTTCAAATCAGCTGGGTCTTAACAACCAAGTTTTCTCAATTCCAAAATTCTTGCTGTAGATGATTTGTTTGCTTGTCATCATCATGTTAAAATATTGTAGTTTTTAATTATTATTCCATATTCCCATGGCTATTAAATATAAATGCTTAAATAGCTATTTTATTTTCATCAGATGTGAAACAATTCAGGATCAATACGTATATGTGACACATTCTAGTGTTTTGGTCCGCATGTCGGCATCGAAAAGAAAATCAAGGACACATCTCTAGTCAACTGACACAGCTTGTTTTGTGAGCCTGCTAACAATGTAAAGTAGTGTTCTAGTTAACTAGCTAGCAGTGGGGATTACTCACTGAATCCATTTGGTTGCAGTATTTTGCCTTGACTAGTGAGTTTGTGTTGTGATTCTCAACAACGTTGAAACATAGTTCCTTGTTTCAAAATAAAATTCAGAATTTTTTTATTGGGACCAAAACACTAGAACGTGTCACATATTATTGTAGCAATTTAACCACATCTTATCCACTCCCCCCTCGAGGGGGGAAGAATCGGGTCTATGTTTAATATAACAGATATAAAGAGCTTACCTTTATCAATAATGTTCATCCATATCGCAAACGATTCATAACATTCCATTCTAAACGACCGCAAAGTATTTTCCTTCCGCCGGTAACTAGGCCTATAACCCTATAACTCTGAGAGTCACCAGCAGGTAAACACTCTGAGAGTTACAAGCAGGTAAACACTCTGAGAGTCACCAGCAGGTAAACACTCTGAGAGTTACAAGCAGGTAAACACTCTGAGAGTCACCAGCAGGTAAACACTCTGAGAGTCACAAGCAGGTTTTTACAGCCACGTCACACACCCACAACTAGCATGCTAGGTTTCAACACCCGAATTTCGATATCATTGGTCCTTGAAAGTAATTTTTCCAGCCTCTGCTCGATTCAATTGTCTCTGACACTTCAAATGAGTGGTCAATCATCAAATTTGACCAATGGGTTCGCGTAAAAAACGTGCGAAACCCGCGCGTCACGAAGCTGGTGTGAAAAGGAGGCGGTTGCGCACAGCAATTGCGTACAGGACAGCGCTGGTGGATGCAAACAAAGTCTAAAATGTGGATGCAAACTAAGTTCAAAATAGTTGAATTTGGATGGAATGTACCTATAGTGATATGTCAATGAAATATAATCAGTTTTACAGTCTCATACATGAGAAAGTCTGATACACTGATTGTGCCACTGATTGACTCCAAATGGCACAATTTGGTTGTCCGCCTAAACATACCTGTACTAAAACAGGTACAAAGTTGCATTGGCTCACATTACTAGCATCTAATTTGGCACAAGTACTCATCAGACCCTGGAGTACTGATTCCTAGATGATGTGGGCTATAAGCTCAGGTTTCCAAGCTGATATTCACTCTAAAAGCTGTTGTTTTTTTAGGCAGAGAGTGAATTTGAGATTTTTTACAATGTTCTAGCTCTATTTACTCTGACACAGTAACATATATTTTGATTCTGACACTTCTACAGCCACCCCACAGGTGTTAGCTTTCATTCGATACCAAGATCATTATGAAGGCCCTTGTGATTGTGGAGATATTCTATATTCACTGTGGGCATGTCATTTCGAGCAGAAAACCTGAAAAATAGGACCGATAATAACTTTTATCGAGGGAGGCAGGGAAAGAGGCAGGGAAAGAGCATTTTCAGACTGAATCAACCTTTTCTTTATATAAAGAAAGACGATTCACAACTTTTATAAGTGAAATTATTATTTATGCAAAAAAAAAAACTTGATATAAATATATGGATATCAAATATGGTCTTATATTTTATTTCTACTTCTACTCGATATTGACATTCAAAGTCAAGACGTGTTCAATATTTACGATCAAAAGTCCTCTTGAGTGTGGGCGAAACTGACAACTCGTGAATCCGATTGTGACGTGGAATGGAATATAGCCAATCAAGAAGCGAGCTGACTGACGCGTCTTCTTCTTTTCGTTCTTCAGAACTTTATTTGCCCTGTCGCACATGACTGCCTCGTACAGGTCAGTCAGGGTACTACTACCCTGATCACGCCATTTCTGGCTTGTCGTAGGACAGATCTTTGTATATCGGACCACACCACACACAATAGGATCAAAACTGTTCAATCCATGATTTTTTATCTTCATGTGTGGGGTCTCTCTCAGATAAAAAATCTGTTAAGATTTCGAAAATCTTTATGTGTACCAGGCTTTAAGACTCTTTCTCAGAGACGTAGCAGTGGGACTGGCTCTGTTGGCACTGCTCGATGTTGTCCAACTCTTGTTTTCCTCAAAATTTAAAAATGTTCTCTGGCTACAAATAATTCAAGCCCTTCCAATAATGCAGGAATTAAACTTTTACTTTTGATTCAAATGACAAATGATGTGGAAACAGCGAAAAACATTCATGCCTCTCGTGAAAAGTTCCCTCATGAAGAATATGAAATAATATACGTGAAATATGCAGGATACCTCCATGAAATATGCAGGATACCTCCATGAAATATGCAAGATACATACATGAAATATGTAATAGAGGGCGGCGGTAGCCTAGAGAGGCCGGATAGCAATCGGAAGGTCTCTGGTTTGATCCCCGCCTCAGAAGGCATCATATCTAAGGTGCCTGCCACTGCTTTTGTGCTGTTGTGCCCTTGAGCAAGGCACTTAACCCCCTAATTGCTCCAGGGGAGCTGACTATGCCGAGAGCAAACAAATACATTTCGTTGTACTCTGTGCAATGACAAAAAGGTTGAATCTAATCTAATCTAATATCCAAGATGTTTTTAATATTGCCTTTAAATGAATAAATCATTAAATTATAATTATATAATGATTAAAGCACTTTGAGCTGCAACGTTTGCAGGAAAAGTGCTATACAAATAAAAGTTATTATTATTATTATTATTATTATTGTTATGACATATCCACACTTATGCAGTTTTTGTTATGTGCGTCTCTGTAGATGACCGATTCCCCCCAGATGCCACGGTGGAGTTTGTCTTCTCCAGCGGCCCAGAGAAAATGAAAGGTGCTGCTCCGTCCTCTGTGTGTGTGTGTGTGTGTGTGTGTGTTTGTGAGAGAGTGAGTGACGTACGCTACTGTATCTTGGTGTGCAAGGCTACAGGTTTGTGGTGTCTCTCTCTACTTAAAAGGGCGGGAATACCGTACGAACGACCCCTCCATCACGGTGGACTTGAACACCTCAGACCCTGTGGTGCGCTGGGACTCCTACGAGAACTTCAACCTGCACCACCAGGACAGCTTTGAAGGTAAGACACACACACACACACACACACACACACACACACTCACAGGCATGTCAACACGACCCCCACACACACACACACACACACACACTCACAGGCATGTCAACACGACCCAAACACAGTACCGAAAGAATGACACATCACCGTTGACGACACACTTCGCTACTCACTTCTCACTCTGTCTGTCTGTCTGTCTGTCTGTCCCAGATATCGCCCATACGCGAGGACCTCTGGATGGTAGCCTGTACGCCCAGGTGAAGAAGCGTCAAGGCCCGGGCTCCAGCGCGTCCTTAGGCCCCTCCCCCAACGGTAGCCTTCCAGGAAGCCCCACGGTGGTGAAGCCCCTCCCCCAGCAGCCCTTGTCCCTCAGCTCAGACTCGGGACACTCCTCCGCCCCCTCCGTCTCCGAGCACCCGGAGTCGGACTCCCCTCGCCCTCCTCCTCCGTCCCGCCCGGAGAGAAGAGAAGAGATGGACTGTCTGTTGAGGAGGGGGAGGGCGGCGGAGGGGGCGGACAGGGAAAGAGACAGGTCGAGGGGGGGGAAGGGGGGGAGAGAGCAAGACAGGGAGACGGCCATCTTGGATGACGAGGGGGAAACTTCTGGTCCCCTGGATGGAGGAGGAGGAGCGCTGAGGCGCGAGCGGCCGTGTTGCGTCCGAGCGGCGGGGCGAGGTCAGAGGTGTCCTGTGTGCGGGGAGATCGGGGTTTGGGGGCGGGAACCGTGCCTTTCTGACAGACAATGTCTCGACCGCTGTGGCGGACCCAAGACCAACCCCAAAAGTCGAACTTTACCCGCCTTACCGTCTAGACCGGTGTCACCCCCTGCTCATTCGCCCCGTACGGACTTGTGCCACCGCCACAGCGCTCACCCCCTGCCGGAGTTGCTATGCGAACGGCCGCCACCTCGCATCCCCTGTCTCCATAGGCCCTGCTACCCCTACCCCCCCCCCCCTGAACACTCTCACCCCCACCCCCACACCCACACCCTCCCAGCATCCAACAGGCTGTTTTGCGCGGGGGAGGAGTGTCCTATCTTTCATTACTCTGCCCACGCCCCGCCCCCCCCTCACCTCTCCCACCAATCCCTGCCCTCGAGCCCGTACAGGGAGGTGTTTTTCAGCCCGATGGCTCCCTCCTCCGGCTGCCCGTGTCGGGACTGTGCCAGCAGGCGCGAGCACCAATCAGCTTCGGCCAGAGCCTTCCACCCCCTACGCCCGGACCCGTTAGAAAGCCAGCACTGGACCAGAGAGGCGGGGCTGAGGCGGGCGAGGGAGGGGCCTCCGCTCTGGGAGGCGGAGAACCCCTGGGAGGCGGGCAGAGAGGCAGCGGAGTTCTGGCAGCGGAGGTCGGCGATATCGCCCTATAGAGTTTGCCACTCCCCCTTGGGTCATCAGGACCCCTCGGCTTTCGCCACGGACCCCCACCAGGGATACCCCAGCCCCCACTCTCTTCTGAACGTTAGAGACGGGGACAGCGGCGGTGGGTGCCACACCCCTTCACCCCCCCGCCATTCCTGCCCCTGCTCCCCGCACCAAGCCTCCCCCTCGGAGAGTCACGAGAGTCGGGGGTACGCCTCAGGGTACCAGTCTGGTTCCGCCTCTCCTCTGCCGACCAGCGGCCCAAACCACGCAGCCTCTCCTGGGAGAGCTGGGCCGCCCGAGACTCCCTCTGAACCTCACCTCTGCCATCATCAGCCTGATGGCTTTGCAGGTACAGTTTGTTACAGTTTTTCTTTATCGCTTTAACCTTAACATCGGAACCTCAAACACAATGACCAAAACCTGAAACTGGTGTATTTTATCTCACACCAATCTTCTTCACAATGACAAACACATTTCTTGCTTATCACTCATTTTGCAGCTCTAAACCACACAGTTAACAACACACTAAATACAATTCTCTACATTTGGCACAATCTTCCTTGATAAAATCAAGGCCACAAGACCTTGTCGACATCACAGGCAATGTTCTCCCTGACCAAGCAGAGGGGAAAGAAAAAAGTGTTTTCCATGTGAACACAAGAGATTTTATCAAGGAAGATTGTGCCAAATGTAGAGAATTGTGTTAACTGTGTGGTTTAGAGCTGCAAAATGAGTGATAAGCAAGAAATGTGTTTGTCATTTTGAAGAAGATTGGTGTGAGATAAAATACACCAGTTTCAGGTTTTGGTCATTGTGTTTGAGGTTCCAATGTTAGTGTTAAAGTGATAGAGAAAAACTGTAATCCCAACTCCTAGCCTTATGCACTTGCATAGATCTGAGAGGATTGGATATGTTCCTTGTTCTATAATGGGCCAGGTGGAATATTTTCGTCCTATGTGACGGCAGCTGGTGAAAGATGGAACAAGTCAGCAACCAACCAAATGTTCCGAATGTTTCAATCAGTGGTGAACGGTGGTGACTACATTTATTTCAAATCACCTTTGAATTTGTTGATTCAAAGCACATTGTTTTACTGAAACGTTGTTGAAAATCAATGACACGCTCTCTAGTCAAGCCAAATTATTGCAACGGAATAGATTCGGTGAGTTACATTTTTCAGAATAAAAGTCTGAACATTTGGTCGGTTGCCAATTTACTTGTTCCCCTTTTCACCAGCTGCCGTCACATATTGCTTATATCTATAATCTGGCCTCAGGTCTACACGAGTGTATAGGGGCAAGGTAATAGCGGTTGAATTGGAATCAAGGGAATTTCTGTCTTTGACAGTGACACTGTATGGATCATGTCAAGCTAGGTGAAGTGGGCTTTCTTGAATTTTCACTGACTTTCTGTTTCTCTTGTTCTTTCCTGTCTCTATATGTTCCTCCCTCACTGTAGATGCCCCCCAGGCTGTGCAGAACAGTGCTGATCCTTCCCAGGTGTCAGTGGGGCAAGCAGAGCCTCATGTACAGGCTGCTTGCGCCACCACCATATTGGATCTGGATCCAGACTACACTACTCTGAGTAGCTGTAGCAGCCCTGCACTCCCTCAAGACAGGTGTGTTCCTTTCATATCCTCTGACCATTCCCATGAACTTACAATACTTTGATTTTCCATCAATTCAACATTTTTCTGCTCTATGTTCATAGAGTGAACGTCTGAAAGAAATACAGTATTTATGAGTAGAAGTAAGTATGAGTGGAAATAAATGGCCTAATAGGTCTTTGGCTTTGTTTCTCGTCCAGTCAAAGGGAGCCAGGTCAAAGTGTGACCGAGGAAAAGACGACCGTGGGCACCGCTCAGGCGAGTCCTCCAAGCCCGCAGAAACCCCAGGAACCAAGCCGCCAAGGACCCAAGGAGGTTCAAGGAGCCTGGACCTCCACCTCCACTACCGACCTGGAGCCGAACAGCAAAGGGACCGCACCAGAGACCTACAGGACACCGGATCGACCTGAAAACACTGCAACAACACCAACATCTACAGAGACACAAAACCAAAGCGACACCTCCTCCACAGCCGAGTCTTTAGAGACACTGAGTGAACCTACAAACTCCACTCACTCCCAGCAAGTCGCGGGAACACACCTCGGAAATCCGGAACTACAACCATCTGCCGCTAAAGACAGAGAAACAACGCTCATAAAGAGCGCGGGGGAGGGGTCTGCTGAACCTGAGACGTCGAACCCGACCGATATGGTCCCCACCCCCCCTGTGACTCCATTGGTGCCTGTCCAAATGCAAATCAATGGCTCTGCCCTCCCCAATGACACCCCCCAATCAGACACAGACAGGAGGAGCCTGTCCCTGAGCCCCTCCTCCTCCTCCTCTCCCCGCAGCTCAGCCCCTCCCTCCCCTCAGCTTCTCATTGGTTCTCCGGACAGACACCCGTCCCCTCAGCTTCTTCTCATTGGTTCTCCAGACGGACGGACGTCCCCTCAACCGCCTTCTCCGTTGGCCGCGGCGGCGGACCCGGCTGGGAGGAGACCAACCCCCGAGAGAGACGGCAGCAAGCCGCCGTCCCCGGTCCCCGAGGGGTACAGCACGCCCACCTTCCCCCTGGCCTCCTACTACTACCCTCTTCTCCACATTCCGCACGTCCCCTATTCGGGGTACACCGCCGTCACCATCCCTGCCACCCACCAGCCCCCTCTCCTCCCCGAGAAAAGACGGGGACTCTCGGCTCTCCCGGGATCCCCGAACAGTCAGGGGGCCTCCGTGCCGACTCCGAGGGCCTCCGTGGTCCCCCCCGCGCCTTTGTACGCCAGCCCCCCCCTCCATGTCACCTTCTCACCCTCTGTGGGAGAGCTCCCCCCGCCCCCGCCTGCTGTCAGACATGGACCCGCGCCCCCTGGTGGTGCCAGGGAGGAGACAGAGAACAGGGCCAATGCCAAGTTTGTCCAAGACAGCTCTAAATTCTGGTACAAACCTGGAATCTCCAGAGACCAAGGTGAGTGTGGATGTTCAAACTGAGGAGTTTACATGGGGCCTAGTAAAGCTTTTGTGACCCTGACTTCGTGAGAATGACACCTGGGGGGGGTTGGGTGTGCCCACTGCCCACTGCCCACAAGAAGTTGGTGCAGATAGAAAGAAAGGAGATGAGGGGTGGAAGGAAGAC
Organism: Nansenia antarctica; assembly: GCF_963989245.1. Taxonomy (NCBI): domain Eukaryota; kingdom Metazoa; phylum Chordata; class Actinopteri; order Argentiniformes; family Microstomatidae; genus Nansenia; species Nansenia antarctica. The sequence goes on from NC_137676.1 coordinate 25,239,830, forward strand.
ACTGCAGACTATTAAGACGTATCCCCGCGAAGAAAGCTATTGGCCAGCTGCAATTAGTCCAAAATGCAGCAGCGAGAGTTTTAACCTAAACAAGCAGAAGAGCTCATATAACTCCTATTTTAGAGACTCTACACTGGCTTCCTGTTAAGTTCAGAATAGATTTCAACATCCTTCTGCTTGTTTATAAAGCTCTCACTAGCACAGCACCAGAATATCTGAAAGACCTTTTGCTAGAATATCAGCCCAATAGAGCTCTCAGGTCTTCTGACGCTGGTTTTCTCTGTGTACCACATGTACAAAAGAAGAGATTTGGTGAGCCTGCATTCTCATTTTATGCACCCAGATTGTGGAATGCACTGCCAGTTTACATTAGGGATGCAACCTCAGCAAATATGTTCAAGTCAAGACTAAAAACCCATCTTTTTAATATTGCCTTTAAATGACTAAATAATTAAATGATGATTATATAATGATTGGAGCACTTTGAGCTGCAACGTTTGCATGAAAAGCGCTATACAAATGAAAGTATTATTATTATATTATCCCCGGTCGTGCTGCTCCATCCTCTAACGGTGCTTTTCTTCCCGTAGCGATCGCTGTGTTGAGGGATAAGGAGCCAGGGTCCTTCCTGATCAGGGACAGTAACTCCTTCCAGGGGGCCTACGGACTGGCTCTCAAGGTGGCCACCCATCCTCCCAACGTCAACAATGTTTGCACCAAAGGTAACACTGATGCAAAATGTAGCGTTCCCAAAAGCGTAAACATAACAGATACAGAGACTTCAAATGAGCGGAAGTGTGTAGTTCTAGCAGATCTAGCAGACACAGACTAGGGTTCTTCAGGGATGTATTCAACACAACAACGAAAATCAGGGACAAGGGCTACTTCAAGAGTGATGTTGAGTGGTTGAGACAATTCAATGTGAACTCTTTATTTCCTCTCTCCCCCTCTCTCTCTCTCTCTCTCTCTCTCTCTCCCTCTCTCTCTCCCTCTCTTTCTCTCTCTCTCTCTCTCTCCCTCTCTCTCCTCTCTCTCTCTCTCTCCCTCTCTCTCTCTCCCTCTCTCTCTCTCCCTCTCTGACAGGGGATCCTCAAGAGCAGCTGGTCAGACACTTCCTCATAGAGACTGGCTCCAGGGGGGTGAAGATAAAGGGTTGTCAAAACGAGTCCTACTTCGGTGAGGAGAGAGTGGATGTTCCTATCATGTAATAACCTGATCTGTCCTGCAGGGGTCACTGATGGTCTGATGTTTGCAGTGTCAGTACAGAACCTTCAGCCTGGCAAATGTTCATTTCTTTCTTCTCTGATCTTTCCCCCCCACAATCCTCTCCTTGTTTGCATGCCTCTCTCCTCCTCTCTCTCCCTCTTTTCTTCTCCTTTTCTATCATGATGTGTTTTAGGGAGTTTATCTGCCCTGGTCTACCAGCACTCCATCACCCCTATCTCTCTGCCATGTTCCCTACGGATCCCAGAGAAAGGTAACTTAACGTGCCTTTGTTTCAATGTAATTTAGTTATTATCATGACCAAAAAACTGTCATTAATGTGTATGAAAAGGTGTGTGTGTGTGTATGTGTATGTGTATGTGTATGTGTATGTGTGTGTGTGTGTGTGTGTGTGTGTGTGTGTGTGTGTGTATGTGTGTGTGTGTGTGTGTGTGTGTGTGTGTGTGTGTGTGTATGTACCTGTACTGTAGCAATGACAAAATAAAGTCCATTCCATTCCATTCCATTCCATGTGTATGTGTATGTGTATATGTATGTATGTGTGTGTGTGTGTGTCTTTGTGTCTTTGTGTGTGTGTGTGTGTGTGTATGTGTGTGTAGCAGTGAGTTTTGACAAATGGATCCAAATATTGTCCTGTTTGCGTATTAAGAAGTGTAATAACATTGTAATAACATTGCCATGGTACCTCAGATCTTGTTGGCGAACTGCAGGAGATGCAGAGTGCCAGTAACACCAGCACTGCAGCAGACCTGCTCAAACAGGGAGCAGGTGAGAGTTGACATATTTACATATTTCAGTTTGGCAGGATTGCGCCCTCTTTTTTTACTACAATGGGAATAGCAATGACAATGGACCTATCGCTAAGCCACGGCCCCTTTGAAAACTCGGACAAACAAACAACGCTTCACTGACAGTGACTGACTGACCCACCGTGACTGAATGACATTCAATGACTTACAATGGCGGGAGTTGGCAAATGTCTGATTTACCACAGCAAGTAATAGACATGTTTTTTAAAGATTGTCTAGAATCTTTTCACCATCAGATATTAGCGAGTTGTTTGTTCGAGTTGTCTGCCTGTAGTGACTTTTGCTATGATATGATTGGACAATTTCTATTTTGGGGCGTGGCTTAGCGATAGGTCCATTCAGAATAATGTAGGTCTCCTCCTCTCCCTCCCCTTGCTCAATACAAACGACTTGAAACAATGAATCTGTCAATCATTTTCAAATGTTTATCCAGCGATTATCTTAGTGACACAACTTTGAAACTAACAAAGGACCTGTTCTGTGAAATGCAGTCGTTTAAGTTTGGAAATGTCAGCGGGAAACATGAACACAGAAATGAACGAGCCAGCTGAGACTCTCACCTTCAACTAAACCCAGTTTCAAACAAATCCCCTCGTTACCCCAACCAAAACTCTGACAAGGCTGGAATGTCAAATGGGACTTTTTCGAGGAGAAATCCTCAGAAACGTATTTGCACATAAAGGCTTCTTCGTAGGCGGGATTCTAGCTCTGAGAAATGTGACACAGTCTGATCATTTGGTCCGCATGTCGGCAACCAATCAAAATGTTCAGTACTTTTCTTTTGAAACACGCAACTACGTTTCAACGTTGTTGAGAATCACAACACAAACGTGCTAGTCAAGCCAAAATACTGCAACGCAATGGATTGGGTGAGTAATCCCCCCACTGCTACCTAGTTAACTAGAACACTACTTTACATTGTTAGCAGGCTCACAAAACAAGCTGTGTTAGTACTAGTGATGTGTCGTTGATTTTCAACAACGCTGAAATGTTTTACATCAGAATTACATCAGATCCCGACATGAGGACCTAAGCATTAGAACATGTCACTATGCTTGCAGCTCCTAGGCAGAACCGCAGGTGGGCAATGAGCCACACACACGCAGGCTGTTCAAGGTTCTTCAATCTCCGTTGACAGTTAGTGAAAATGACCCAATTATATTTCAAGAATCTCAATGTTAATCCATAATTCAGAATCTCTCTCTCTACATAATCCAGCCTGTAACGTGCTTTACCTGAACTCTGTGGAGACTGAGTCACTGACGGGTCCACAGGCCGTCTCCAAGGCAACCAGGTGCACTCTGACACAGAATCCCCGTCCCACCGCGACGATGGTCCACTTCAAGGTGTCCACTCAGGGCATCACTCTGACCGACAGCCAGAGAAGGTACACACACTTGTTGGTTTATGTCTTTTCTGTCTGTTTTATCCCTTTCCTACAGCTACTGTGTTATGTCAATATTGTATTTCCATGTGTTGCTCCATAAGGTGCTCCCTAGAACTAAAGGGTTATTCATCTGTCCCTCTCAGAGAACCCTTTTGTGTTCCATATAGAACCCTTTCCACAGAAGGTTCTAAATTGAACCCCAAAAGGGTTCTACATGGAACCCATAAGCCAGCGTTCTTCAAAGGATTCGCCCACAGGAGAACAGCAGAAGAACCCGTTTGGAACGCTTTTTAAAAGTGTATTGTTTGTGTATTTTAAATGAGAGTTCCTGCAGCAGGAACATTCTAGAGCCTTGGAACTATTCCTCACAAATTAGCGCCAGCTGTGCAACACAATACAGTACCTTCAGTGTCTCAACTGAACATAGAAACGGCCTGTTTTCATATCTCTCTCTCTTTCTGTAGGCTCTTTTTCAGGAGGCACTATCCCATCAACAGTGTGACTTTCAGCAGTGTGGATCCTCAAGACCAGAGGTGTGCTCTCAGGCCTTCGCTTATGTGAAACCACTCCTACATTGACCTTGTTTCTTAGTCAGTAGAACTACTGTATGTTAGAGAGGAAAATGGTTGCCTTGGATTGGCATTGCTTGTTCAGGATTGGGGGTCAATTCAGGTCAAATGGAATTCATCCATAGAATGTTGCTATGTTGTATTGTGTCCTGTTGGCTGAATACTGCTACACACAAATAGAAGCTCCTTGTATTGTAGACGAAAGTTACTCTATGAGCCTCCTTTTGTGTAGCCTACATCAACGCTTTCTCTTGTAGCCTAGTTTTATAACCGATTGCTCTCGCTCTACTTGAGAAGCTTTTTCCGTGTCCAAGTATCCAATGTGATTCTAAGTCTTGTCTCCCTGTCTGTCTGTCTGTATGTGTGTCTGTCCGTGCATCAGGTGGACTAATTCTGATAGCACGTTAAGAAAGTAAGTGCTTCAGTCTCTGCGTGTGTCTGAATGTGGGTAGAATGGTGTGCGTGCATGGCAATCCATCATACGACGGACCCCTCCTTTTAGAAGAATTAGCAATGCTGTGCATGTGGTTTGGTGTGTCTGAATCTTATATGCGCAGAGTGCACTAAACAAAATAGATCATCATCAGATCTAAACACGTCATCCAAATACCATATTTTCCTCTGACTCACCACCGGTCTGCAAACCTTGTCCTCCTGGTTCCCCATCTTTACATCGTCTCCCCGCTCTCTCCTCCTTCTCCTTCTGCAGGATGTTTGGCTTCGTGGCCAAACGGACGGGCAGCGCGTCGGTGAACGTGTGTCACCTGTTTGCAGAAATGGACCCCGAGCAGCCGGCGGTGGCCATCGTCAACTTCATCAACAAAGTCATGCTAGGGCCACAGCAACGCAGATGAGAGGCCTGGAGCCAAGGGTTGAGAGAGTGTATAGAGAGGGATAGAGGGTTGAGAGAGTGTATAGAGAGGGATAGAGGGTTGAGAGAGTGTATAGAAAGGGATAGAGGGTTGAGAGAGTGTATAGAGAGGGATGGAGGGTTGAGAGAGTGTATAGAGAGGGATAGAGGGTTGAGAGAGTGTATAGAGAGGGATGGAGGGTTGAGAGAGTGTATAGAGAGGGATAGAGGGTTGAGAGAGTGTATAGAGAGGGATAGAGGGTTGAGAGAGTGTATAGAGAGGGATAGAGGGTGTGTGTACGACAGTGTGTACGTGTGTCATGTTGTAGTGTTTGGTTAAGGTTGGGTAGAACATAGGTATTTTATCCAAGAGGGTCATGGAAGGAGATACAATGATGTTCATCTAAGGTACTTGGTACACTAGTGGAAAGGCAAAGGCTAACTTTTGCAGCAGTGAATGGGTAGGCCCTAGATATGTACCACATCTGCCAGGTGAGATTCAAGCAGGGATTTGTAGTTTTGCTGTTTTACTGCTCCATCAGGTACTGCCATTTGACACAGCTTTCATATTCTTCTCAGATGATTTTTTTTGGGACATTGACAAGCTTTGTAAAGCCTATGACTGAAAATGTTGCACATATGCAGATCTGGAGAATTACGTTTTCATCAGTATTATGAGAGTAATAAACATGTGTGTGAATGTAATAGAAAGGGATGTTATTTGAATGGGCTATGAGTTGGATTGGCATGGCAACGTTTTCTAGTTGTATAATGGTTTCTTTCATGGAACCAACTGGTATGGAAAAAAGGGGTGAAATGCCAAAGAAAGGAAAGAAGGGAGAGAAGGGAGAATGAATCAAGCTATTTGAGGTTTTCATAGGCAAGAGTACGATGAGATAGACAACTGCGCATTTTGAATCGATGTTTCACACTGTATCCAAATCACATTGTTCTTTCTCAAAAAAAAGATTTTCTATATGTACATATTTACTCATTTAGCAATTGTCCATTATTACAAAAGAATGCACTCCAATGCATTAATAATAAATTGTCAACCAAGCCGAGCTACCAAGTGGTCAACTGCAAAGACCATCATGAGATATTCACATTGTTTTATTCCCCAACAAATACATTCTGTATTGACAGTCCTTAAATGAGGTTTAACACAAATTGTAAATACATGATTGTTTTTGTGAAAGACTCAAGAGATTATCTGGCCAAAAAATAAGGATGTCATTCTAATCTTGTCACTGGGGTATTTTGGAGAATGAAGTATACTATGTATGGTTTTTCATATCACAGTAGAAAAACTGCTTCAATCCATGCATGGGGAGTATGAGTTTTATTTATGTTTTCCAGAGCAGGCAAATTGTTTTATATACAACCAAACAAACTGTATAATGTGCAGACATAAGTAAACCAAAGACAAAGACAAAGCACTCGTTATTATTGTATACTTACATTGAGATTTGTTTGACTCTTGTGTGCCCTCTTGTGGTCGTTGTGTGTTTTATATGACATCCAAACTTTTTTGCGGTATATATATATATATTTTTTTTTTTTATTGTTTGTGTTTTTCATATGGAGCTTTATATGACAGAAATAATATATTTTCAGCTTCTGATTAAGTTGATAACAAATGTAAGAAAGAACAAACATTTCTATCATGTGTTTGATTGAAAACAGGCAAAAATAAAGAGTAAACTAAATAATTGTGTGTCACCATTGTTAGTAATAAATTCACAGAGTGATTTGAATTTCAGATTTGGCATTTCATTTCACATGGAAAACACAACCATTCAGAATGCTAAACTCAAACCACCAATCACACTCCTTATATGGGCAAACACCTATTGCATTTGAATTAGCAATCATAGCTTTAGCAATAAAAGAGCCAAAGGTGAGCTCTCCTGTGTTTAAATATATCTGAAGTACATCAGGGCTGGATTCGTCATGCCAGGCGATACTTTCCCCTCTGCTTGGCTAAGGAGAACATTGCCTGTGATGTCGACGAGGCCCTGTGGCCTTTGTGTGTAGACGCAGGGGTGCCCAATACGTCGATCGCGATCGACCGGTCGATCGCAAAGGTAGTATGGGTAGATCGCATGGCATTGAACAAACCCCCCAAAAAACCAATCATCCATCCCCGCCCAAAAAAAAAAAAGTTCGCCTATCATCCATCCTCACTATGGCTTTTGCCACTTGATTGACGTACAGGTAAGCCAGTCTGAGATCTGATCTTTTTACCTAACACCTAACACACGGTTCACCACGCATGCGCAGTCAACAGCGCCAACTACAAAATACAAAATACCGGCGAGACTAATTAACTAGTTAGCCTTCCAATTTCTACTATTTACTATTTAGTAGGCCTACTAAAGAAAGGGTATACAAATGAGTGGGGAAGCTGGACCAAGTAAGAAACCAATAACGTACAACTTCCATCCAGAATGGGAGGAGGACTTTTTTTACACGATGTGATATTGGGAGTGCGTCCGTCTGATCTGCAAATCTACGATGGCTGTTTGGAAGAAGGGAAATGTGGCAAAAGAGCGAAAACGTACGGCTGCAACGATAGCTTCTTATCGCGTCAGTCACGTTCTTGTTAAACACAAGAAGTCATTCAAAGACGGCGAAATTGTGAAAAAAGCGTTTCTCAAGGCTGCAGATTGCCTTTTCGATGACAGATCCACAGTGGCTGATGACACCTTGCAACCAGCTCCTACAGCCCTGACTACTAGAAACTAGCTGCCTCCTCCCAGTGCCAGGTCTCCCACTAAGGTAGAGAAATGCATTTATTTCCTCCTTTCAAACTAGGGAATTACCTGTTTTGTATCTGGTTTACTTTTCTGTTTGTTGGATCAGTAGTTGGCTATGGTACTGCAGACTGGCTGTCTGGCTGTCAGTGTGTGAGTGAGAGAAATTGAGGTGTGTGTGTGTGTGTGTGTGTGTAAGAGAGAGAGAGAGAGAGGGGGGGGGGGGAGAGAGAGAGGGAGGGTGTGTGCTATGGCTCCCTATGTATCCAAATCACATTGTTCTTTCTCAAAAAAAAGATTTTCTATATGTACATATTTACTCATTTAGCAATTGTCCATTATTACAAAAGAATGCACTCCAATGCATTAATAATAAATTGTCAACCAAGCCGAGCTACCAAGTGGTCAACTGCAAAGACCATCATGAGATATTCACATTGTTTTATTCCCCAACAAATACATTCTGTATTGACAGTCCTTAAATGAGGTTTAACACAAATTGTAAATACATGATTGTTTTTGTGAAAGACTCAAGAGATTATCTGGCCAAAAAATAAGGATGTCATTCTAATCTTGTCACTGGGGTATTTTGGAGAATGAAGTATACTATGTATGGTTTTTCATATCACAGTAGAAAAACTGCTTCAATCCATGCATGGGGAGTATGAGTTTTATTTATGTTTTCCAGAGCAGGCAAATTGTTTTATATACAACCAAACAAACTGTATAATGTGCAGACATAAGTAAACCAAAGACAAAGACAAAGCACTCGTTATTATTGTATACTTACATTGAGATTTGTTTGACTCTTGTGTGCCCTCTTGTGCTCGTTGTGTGTTTTATATGACATCCAAACTCTTTTGCGGTATATATATATATATATATATATTTTTTTATTAAATGTTTTATTGTTTGTGTTTTTCATATGGAGCTTTATATGACAGAAATATTATATTTTCAGCTTCTGATTAAGTTGATAACAAATGTAAGAAAGAACAAACATTTCTATCATATGTTTGATTGAAAACAGGCAAAAATAAAGAGTAAACTAAATAATTGTGTGTCACCATTGTTAGTAATAAATTCACAGAGTGATTTGAATTTCAGATTTGGCATTTCATTTCACATGGAAAACACAACCATTCAGAATGCTAAACTCAAACCACCAATCACACTCCTTATATGGGCAAACACCTATTGCATTTGAATTAGCAATCATAGCTTTAGCAATAAAAGAGCCAAAGGTGAGCTCTCCTGTGTTTAAATATATCTGAAGTACATCAGGGCTGGATTCGTCATGCCAGGCGATACTTTCCCCTCTGCTTGGCTAGGGAGAACATTGCCTGTGATGTCGACGAGGCCCTGTGGCCTTTGTGTGTAGAGCAGGGGTGCCCAATACGTCGATCGCGATCGACCGGTCGATCGCAAAGGTAGTATGGGTAGATCGCATGGCATTGAACAAACCCCCCAAAAAACCAATCATCCATCCCCGCCAAAAAAAAAAAACGTTCGCCTATCATCCATCCTCACTATGGCTTTTGCCACTTGATTGACGTACAGGTAAGCCAGTCTGAGATCTGATCTTTTTACCTAACACCTAACACACGGTTCACCACGCATGCGCAGTCAACAGCGCCAACTACAAAATACAAAATACCGGCGAGACTAATTAACTAGTTAGCCTTCCAATTTCTACTATTTACTATTTAGTAGGCCTACTAAAGAAAGGGTATACAAATGAGTGGGGAAGCTGGACCAAGTAAGAAACCAATAACGTACAACTTCCATCCAGAATGGGAGGAGGACTTTTTTTACACGATGTGATATTGGAAGTGCGTCCGTCTGATCTGCAAATCTACGATGGCTGTTTGGAAGAAGGGAAATGTGGCAAAAGAGCGAAAACGTACGGCTGCAACGATAGCTTCTTATCGCGTCAGTCACGTTCTTGTTAAACACAAGAAGTCATTCAAAGACGGCGAAATTGTGAAAAAAGCGTTTCTCAAGGCTGCAGATTGCCTTTTCGATGACAGATCCACAGTGGCTGATGACACCTTGCAACCAGCTCCTACAGCCCTGACTACTAGAAACTAGCTGCCTCCTCCCAGTGCCAGGTCTCCCACTAAGGTAGAGAAATGCATTTATTTCCTCCTTTCAAACTAGGGAATTACCTGTTTTGTATCTGGTTTACTTTTCTGTTTGTTGGATCAGTAGTTGGCTATGGTACTGCAGACTGGCTGTCTGGCTGTCAGTGTGTGAGTGAGAGAAATTGAGGTGTGTGTGTGTGTGTGTGTGTGTGTGTGTGTGTGTGTGTGTGTGTGTAAGAGAGAGAGAGAGGGGGGGGGGGGAGAGAGAGAGAGAGGGAGGGTGTGTGCTATGGCTCCCTATGCAGACTGGCAAATGTGTGTGTGTGTGTGTGTGTGTGTGTGTGTGTGTGTGTGTGTGTGTGTGTGTGTGTGTGTGAATGTGTGTGTGTGTGTGTGTGTGTGTCTGTGTCTGTGTCTGTGTGAGTGTGTGTGTGTGTGTGTGTGTGTGTGTGTGTGTGTGTGTGTGTGAGTGAGAATAGCAAAGAGGGAGGGTTTGTGATGGTCTTCTGTGTGGCTGTGTGACAGAGAGAGAGAAAGTGTATTGTGAGTTTACTATGCAGGCTGGGAACTGTGTGTGTGTGTGTGTGTGTGTGTGTTTGTAGTATGTGCATGTACGTTTGCGATGTTGAAACTAGACTGGTAGATCTTGGCAGACTGGCTACTTGAAAAGTAGATCTTGGTTCAAAAAAGTGTGGGCACCCCTGGTGTAGAGTATATGCAGAAGGCTTATTTTATTTTTTCTATTGTTTGTTCTGTACGAGGAACACTTTACAAATCCAACTGTCATTGCTGAGATGTGTACAGTTTTGCAGAATTAAAAAAACGTTCTATTCTTGTATTTGTGTGTTTTATATTTGATAACAGGCGTAGGCTATGTACTGTAACACTGAAAATGCAAAAGGCCTACTGATAATCTTATCATAGTAGGCCTACAGTTTTCCGCTGATCATAGTGTTTTCCATTGTGCACATCTGTGTTCAATTGGTTGTTACAAGTGTCTATTCATTTGATGGTGTCTTTGTCATTTGACGACAAAAAAATCATTTTGAGAAGACATAACATTATTTTGAATGCAGTGTTTGCTTTTGCAAGAGATTTGTGTAGTTCAGGGTTCTGTGGGCTTGTGAGTTTTTGGGTTTGTGTCCACAGTCTGTCACCATTAACTTTGAACAACTCATCAGGGGAGAGCGCTAACGCAGTCCCCCACTACCAGACATTTTGCAATCGAGATTCCCACATTTGGGGAGTTCGGTTCGCTCGCAGGAGTCGAGTCTACAGTAGTGCAAAGTCTACAATGACTGTAGTGTTCTGATTGGTCTAGACTCTAGAGTCTTCAGTCGCTGTAGGATCTGACTGTAGACATTATGTCGATATGCAAATCAGAATTTCAGATCTGAATTTTACTGCCGATATTCTGCAAACATTCGAGTATCCATATAGATTAACATTAATTAGTCTGAAATGTTCCGTCCTATAAAGATAGAAACGAAGGATTGTGTAAATATGATCATGTGTCTGATACCTTTTTGTAGGCTGATATTTGTGTTTTCGTAGCTTTCGATGCATCGATCGTGCATAATTGTTTACTGTAACTAAGGAGCTAGCTGGCTTGTTCGTCCCATTAGCTAACTTACACATTTACGATATACAATTTATATTAACCATTTAAAATATTCACGACCCATATTGTCGGGTAGAAGACGACTTAAATAATCTAGCTAGCAAGTTTGATAAGTGAGAGTGTATCGTAATTGGTGATGGACAGTGCGCTAGTTATGGGTGATTGTCAAATGGAATGGAATGGAATGGACTTTATTTGTCATTGCTACAGTACAGGTACCAAACAACGAAATTTAGGAGGGGTGGCTCCCCTGGTGAAAAAGAAAACACATTTTAGAAAAAGCATAGATGCATAAAATCACAAGGAGGTAAGGAGCTGGTTTACATCAATAAAGGCTATGTACACAATCCACTGTACTATACTGCACAGATAGTCAACTAGGGTTGTCATATTGCACAAAAAGTATTTTTTCACATTATTTTAAAGTGTCACAGTTTGCAGGCTTGAAAATGTACATGTTTGTGCCTCAGCACTAGCTGCCATACAATCCGTCCGGACTGTCCTGGGCCCAGAACTTAGGCCTTTTCTGTGTTCAGGGCCTTGACAAATGTTTCAGACTTACACATGATTGGTGAAGATGGTATGTACTGTCTGTCAGACCATATATCTTTTTTTTTATTCTGGCCGAATATGATTTTCCATTTCTTTTTTTTTCTTCTTTTGTTTATTGATGATTTTCCATAACATAAAGTAGTGGGTCATACAAATACATGAGCAGACAGAGAGGTAATCAAATGATACAACATCCATATATACCCACAGACGCATACAACAACAACAACAACAACAACAACAACAACAACAACAACAACAACAACAAAGGGGGAAAAAAGAAAAAACGGACGTGAAAAATAAATGAAATAAAATAAAATAAAGTAAAAGAGAAAAAAGAGAAACCACACATAACAAACACACAGCACATAGCATGGAGGTCCAGATATTCAAATAAATTGTCTGTATACCCTAAAACAAATAAGCAGTAGCCTAATGTATAGCGGTCAAGAGTCAAAACAAATATGGGGGCCGTATTATGGTTCCACTAGTTAATCACACACATTCAACCTAACCCAGCTGTCCCAATTAAGTAATATTGGGTAGGTCTACCAGATGGCCTACTCCTTATGGAGCATCTGGCAGGTGTAGGGCCCTAATATAGTTAAGGAAAGAACCCCATGTTTTATAAAATCTAAGTGTTGATCCCCCCCTGACACATCTTATTTTCTCCATTTTAATAAAGTATAAAATGTCCCTAAGCCACACACAGTGAGATGAAGGATTGGTGGATTTCCACTGCAGTAAAATCAAACGTCTGGCCAGAAGCGTTGTAAAGGCGACCAGGCCAGCTTTATATGATGGTAGTGAGAGATTGGCAGGGAGCACACCAAAACAAGCTGTTAGGGCCGTTGGCCAGATCGGAGTTTCAATACATTTTGAGATGGTTTGGAAAATGTCAGACCAAAAATTATGTAGGGAGGGGCAGGACCAAAACATGTGTCCGTGTGTGGCAGGGGCCTGATGGCATCTGTCACAGGTGGGCTCGACATCATTGCACTGAATCAGCCCATGCATAGCGCAGATTGATGAAGAGTGGACCCTATGTAGAATTTTCTCCCACAGGTCTTCTGTAATTTCTCCACCTAGGTCCTCCTCCCATCTCCTTTTAATATATTGCAATGAGGAAGGGCGCAATGTAAAAATAAAGTTGTACATAACAGATATAATGCCCTTTGTATTAGGTACAGGTTTCAAAAAGTCAATAGGGGTGGCAACTGGGAGATTGGGAAATTGGGGATTGATATTATGGATAAAGCTACGTATTTGCAAGTATCTAAAGAAATGTAGTCTCTGGAGTGAATATGTCTCAGACAGTTGTTCAAATGATGCAAATGTGTTTTCTATATATAAATCCCTGAATGTTGTAATACCAAGAATGGACCAGGATAGAAAACCTCTATCCATCAAGGAGGGGGGAAAGACAGGATTAGCCGCAATTGGAGCTAATAAATGTCTCCTAAACTGATTCCAGATCCTGAGTGTTGATTTAACAATAGTATTTTTTTGTGTATAGAGTAGAGGAGAAGTTTAAAGGTGCATGTGCAAGAGCTGTCAGTGACGCAGGGCTAGAAGAGGAGGTTTCCACTTTCCAGCTTCAGCCACCCAGGTAATAAAGGGGAGTTCTCAAACCGAGCCCAAAACTGTAAAACTCTAAAGTTGGTTGCCCAATAGTAAAACCTAAAATTAGGCAAAGCCAGGCCTCCTTGAGGTTTAGGTATCTGCAATAACTTTCTACCTAGCCTAGGAACTTTACCGTTCCAGATGAATTTTGATACCAGGCTGTCAATTTTACGAAAAAATGATTGTGTAAGAAAAATAGGTAAACATTGAAAAAGGTATGAGAGTTTTGGTAGGGAGTTCATTTTGACCGAGTTAACTCGTGCAGATACAGACAGAGGTAATAATGACCATCGTTCAAAATCTTCTTGTAGTTTGGCCAATAGAGGGGAAACTATGATGTTCTCTGGTAACATCTAGCTAAACCTTGTCAATAAAGTTCGTCAAAGAAAGAGGCGTAGAGTGGCTTTTCAAATCAGGTGTATTGAACTGGTAAAAACTGCAAGACAAACAGCACAAAACATGTTTCAACAGGATGTTACAAAATAATAACTAAAAACATAATATTCCCAACAAATGATGACTAATATACAAAGCTAACAATCCAACACTTATATTTCGTACTTACAACATTGCTTTGTGTAAAACTGAACATGGATGTTGAATGATGAACAAATGTAACGTCTCGGTCTCTCTCTGGCAAAGAAACGAACTCCCAAACCGGAAGTAGATTAACCGGAAGTAGATTTGCGGTAAACAGGAAGTGATGTCACTACATCAAATATTAACCTTTTAACTTTTCCTAAAGAAATAAAGAAAGTGTTGAGGGACAACACAGAAACATTTGATTTAAATAGGTCCTAAAATGTATTCCCCAAAAAATGCCAAGGTATATGAAACCGAGTGGGGCGATTTTAAAAGGCAAAGTGAGTAAAGGATAGTTACGGGCTTCTGCGTTTATAGGGAACAGCTCGCTTTTGTCCAGATTAAGTTTATAGCCAGATATTTTACCAAATGAGTTAAGTGTGTCAAGGGTAGCTGGAGTGGAGGTTGATAAATTAGAAACATATAAGAGCAAATCATCTGCGTACATAGAAGTCTTCTGTTCAACACCGAATCTACTAATCCCAGTTATGCGGGGGTTCGATCTGAGAGCAATGGCCAATGGTTCGATTGCAATGGCGAATAGTAATGGGCTCAAGTTGCAGCCTTGACGAGTGGAGCGAAAAAGGGGAAAGTATTCAGAATAAGTGTGGTTGGTTCTGACTGAGGCTGTGGGGCATGTATAAAGTAATTTCACCCAGCTAATAAAAATTCTACCCAAGCCGAACTTCTCCAGAGTGTGGAAAAGGTAGCCCCACTCGACCCGGTCGAAGGCCTTCTCGGCGTCGAGCGAGATCACAGCTTCTGACATTGATGAAGTGGAGGGGTTATACATGACATTTAGAAGACGCCTAATATTGGAAAATGAATATCTGTTTTGTATAAAAACCAGTCTGGTCAGGGGAGATGATAGAGGGTAAACAGGTTCTAGACGCATAGCTAATAATTTAGAGAGAAGTTTCAGGTCTACTGACAATAAACGTATAGGGCGGTAGCTCCCACATAAAAGAGGGTCCTTGTTTTTTTTCAGGATTAAAGAAATTGAGGCCTGAGTAAGTGTGTGTGGCAATTTGAGATGTTGAAATGACTCATTATACATATCCATAAGGGTTGGGGCCAGTTTATCAAAGAATTTGCGATAGAATTCAATAGGATAGCCATCAGGGCCTGGGCATTTACCTGCCTGCATGGCATGAGCGGCTCTCCCAAGTTCCTCTATAGCAGGGGTGCTCATTACGTCGATCGCGATCGACCGGTCGATCGCGAAGGTAGTGTGGGTAGATCAGATGGCATTGTATAAAAAAAAAAAAAAAGTGGAAAAAAAAAGTTTTGTTTTTTTTTCCTGTGTGGTCCAGACGGGACGCCTCCCGTCTGGACCACACAGGAGAGGGCATCACTCAGCCCCGCGCCGCCTCACAACACACACACACACACACACACACACACACACACACACACACACACACACACACACAGACAAGCACACACACACACACACACACACACAGACAGACACAAGCACACACACATGCACACACAGACAGACAGACAGACACACACACACACACACACACACACAGACAGACAGACACACACAGACAGACAGACAGACAGACACACACACACACTCCGCCGCCCGGAGACGTCGATGGCACCTGGCTTGGCACTGGCCAGTCTGGTGTAAACCACTCAGAGCTCCTGAGTTAATGTTAATGTTAATGGACTACCAGTGTGAATATTTGTTATATAGTTTAATAAATCTCTTCTTTGATTTTGAAACAGTGTAGTGTGGCCTTAATTTGTTATTATTACAGTAAATGTTTGTGTTCGCAGCAATGGCAATATGTTTTATTTGGTTGGTAGATCTTATTGAGCTGGTAATTTGAAAAGTAGCTCACAAGCCTAAAAAGTGTGAGCACCCCTGCTCTATAGTGATAGGCTCATCTAGTTTCTTAGCCAAGTCAGAATCAACCGTGGGAATGTCAAGTGGGTCAAAGAAAGTGTTAAAGGTATAGGGATCATTAGGTTGCTCAGCAGTATAAAGGGAGGTATAAAATTGCTTAAATGTATCATTAATTTGTTGCAGATCTGTGGTTATACCTGTCGGAATTTGGATTTGTGGGATCATCAATGTGGGATCATCAATGGGATCATCAATGTGAAGCATCAATGTGAAGCAGATACCTGTCTTAATTGGTGAGCTAGTAGTTTGTTTGTTTTGTCTCCGTATTCATAGTAACTGCTTCTAGATTTCAATAACCTTTTCTCATTCCCCTAGACCCTCTGGTCGAGGGGGAGGCACAGGACTCCTCATCTCGCCCAAGTGGTCACACACTGTTCTTCCCCTGGCACACTTGTCTACATCCTCCTTTGAATTTCATGCTGCTTTTGTCTCTTCCCCGGTCAAACTCCACATTGTCGTCATCTATCGCCCCCCAGGCCAACTCGGTGACTTCCTAGGCGAGATGGATGGCCTTCTCAGCTCTTTCCCTGATGATGGCACTCCGCTCGTACTACTAGGTGACTTCAATTTCCAATCTGAGAAGCTTCTCTCATCTGGAGTACTTGACCTTCTCCTCTCCTTCGGCCTTACCCTGTCCCCCTCTCCTCCGACTCATAAGGCAGGCAATCAGCTCGACCTTGTCTTCACCAGATCTTCCCACACTTCCAACGTTACCGTTACCCCTCTTCCAGTTTCTGATCACCACTTTATATCCTTCTCCCTTCCCCTCAAAACTTCCTCTTCCCTCTTAGCCTCTAACCACTTAAGACCCTCTCGTCGTAACCTACGTACCCTGTCCCCCAGCGCCCTCTCTTCTTCTGTCCTATCCTCCCTACCCTCTGTCGAATCCTTCTCCCTTCTATCCACTTATGCGGCATCCTCAACCCTTCTGTCCGCTCTCACCTCATCCTTCGACACCCTCTGTCCACTAACCTTGAAGCCAGCTCAATCCTCTCCTCGAGCTCCCTGGCTCTCTGAAACGCTACATGCTTGTAGACTAGAGCTCAGAGCAGCTGAGAGGAAATGGAGAAAAACTGGCCTTTCTGATGACCTTAACCTCTATCACTCTCTCCTTGCCAACTACGCCTCCTCGGCATCAGCTGCTAAAACATCCTACTATCATTCAAAAATACATTCTTCTGCCTCTGATCCTAGAAAACTGTTCTCCACTTTCTCTTCACTCCTTAATCCACCTCCTCCCCCTCCTCCTTCCTCCCTGTCCGCCGATGACTTTGTCACCTACTTTGAAAAAAAGGTGGACGACATCAGCAGCACCTTTCTCCCCCCACCGCTCCCTCCTCCCACTAACAATGCTAACACTGTTCCCACTAACAATGCTAACACCCCTTCCAAACTCCCCCCTCGACACTCGATCTCTGGATTGTCATCTTTTTCCCCCCTCTCCCCCGATGAGATTCTCACACTTATCACATCAAAACGGGCAACCACATGCCCTCTTGACCCCATCCCCTCCCCCCTTCTCCAATCCATTTCCGCCGACATCCTTCCTTACCTTACCACCCTAATCAACTCCTCCCTATCCACTGGATCTGTCCCAGCGGCCTTCAAAATAGCCAGAGTCAAGCCTCTCCTCAAGAAACCTACCCTTGACCCATCATCTGTCCACAATTACAGACCGGTATCCCTTCTCTCCTTCCCTTCCAAAACCCTTGAACGCGCGGCATCTAAACAACTGATTTGACTATCTCCGGAAGATGGATCACTTAGACCCCCACCAATCTGGCTTCAAGGCTGGGCATTCCACTGAGACTGCGCTCCTTGCTGTCACGGAAGCCCTCCACTCTGCCCAAGCTTCCTCCCTCTCCTCTGTTCTCATTCTCCTTGACCTGTCTGCTGCCTTCGACACAGTCAATCACCAGATCCTTCTCTCCATCCTCTCAGACCTGGGCATCTCTGGCACCGCACACTCCTGGTTTTCTTCCTACCTGGCGGGCCGCTCCTACCAGGTGACCTGGAGAGAATCGCTATCTTCTCCACGAACCCTCTCCACTGGAGTTCCCCAGGGTTCCGTCCTAGGGCCCCTACTCTTCTCCCTCTACACCAAGTCTCTTGGCTCGGTAATCTCTTCACATGGGCTCTCCTACCACAGCTACGCAGACGACACTCAACTCTTCCTGTCCTTCCCCCCGTCTGATGTACACGTGGCAACCCGTATCTCAGCATGTCTCGCTGACATTTCAACTTGGATGGCTGACCACCATCTCAAGCTCAATCTTAACAAGACTGAGCTCCTCTTCATCCCCGGGAAAGCCTGCCCTCTCCAAGACTTCTCCATCACAGTGGAGAACTCTACTGTAACCCCCTCCCTGACAGCCAAGAACCTTGGAGTGATCCTGGATAACCGACTATCCTGTGCGGAGAACATTGCAGCAACGGCTCGCTCCTGCAGATTCCTCCTCTACAACATCAGAAGGATACGACCATTCCTTACCAGAGAGGCAGCGCAACTCTTGATCCAGGCACTGGTCATCTCCCGCCTGGATTACTGCAATGCACTCCTGGCGGGGCTCCCCGCTTCAGCCATTAGACCTCTGCAGCTCATCCAGAATGCTGCTGCCCGGCTGGTATTCAACCTCCCCAAATACTCGCATGTCACCCCTCTCCTTCGCACCCTGCACTGGCTCCCGATAGCAGCTCGCATCAGATTCAAGACCCTGGTGCTTGCATACCAGGCAGCTAAAGGGACAGCCCCTGCCTACCTGAAGGAAATGGTAACCCCCCAAACCCCTGCCCGCTCACTCCGCTCCTCCACCTCGGCTGGCCGACTGGCCCCTCCTCCTCTACACAGCAGTCGGGCTGCCCGATCACGTCTCTTCACAACACTGGCTCCCCGCTGGTGGAATGAGCTCCCCACGGCTGTCAGAACGGCAGAGTCACTACCCATCTTCCGTCGTAGACTGAAGACCCATCTCTTCAGGTTACATCTTAACTGCTCCTCCTGAGACATCTTCCGACCCTCACCTCTACGTCTCCTAAAGACACCCGCTTTCCCCTCTACTGTGTCCCTAGAACTTCTATTGCCCCCCTTGTACTGCTTCTCAGTTTCTCCAGTAAAATGTAAAAATCTCAGTTTCTCCAGTAAAATGTATTTTTTTTTTAGTAGAAGGCGATAATAGGGAGAAGGTTTTTCCTTCTATCAGTGGCCCCGGGCCCGAGCTAGAGTACTCTTCCTGCAACGAATGGTGGACTGCTGATTCACATGCTTAGTATTCAAATGTATTGATTGTAAGTCGCTTTGGAATAAGGCGTCTGCTAAATGCCAAAAATGTAAATGTAATAACAGTTCTTCAGTTTGGGTGGTGGAAAGAAGATCATATTTTGCTTGTAACAAGAGGCGTTCCCTATATAAGTCTGGCGATGGAGTGACAGAGTACACTTTGTCAATCGGTGTGATCTGTGTAGTAAGATTTAGCAATCTCTTCCCCCTAGTTTTTGTTTCATGCGCATCTCTCCCCTCAGATATGCCTTCAATGTTTCCCACAGTAAAGAAGCCGAGATCCCTGGCGTCTTATTAGTGTCCATAAAAAAATCTATCTGCTTGGAGAGAAAGACAACAAAGTCTTCGTTTGATAATAGGCCAGTATTCAGACGCCAAGGTGGGCGGGTGTTGTCACATCCCTTAATTTGTAAATCCATTAAAACTGGGGCATGATCAGATATAACAATAGTATCATATGTACAGGATAATACAGATTGAATGAGGCGATTATCAATCAGGAAATAATCAATAAGTGTAAACGTATGGTGGACATGAGAAAAAAAAGAGTATGCCCTATCAGTTGGATTATGAAAACGCCAAGGATCTGAGAGTGAGAACTCATCCATGAAGGATTTGATGGTTTTAGAGGAATTTGAAGGTGTTGTAGTTTTGGTAGATGAGCGATCTAATGATGGATTAAGCCAACAATTAAAATCCCCCCCTACGATAAGATGGTGTGTGGACAAGTCAGGTATCGAGGAAAACACTGATCTAAAAAATCCATTATTATCCCAGTTGGGGCCATACATATTAAGCATGATCACCGGGGTGCCATACAGTTTCCCAGTTACAAGCACAGATCTACCATTGGGGTTAGAGAAGACACCAGAACAAATGAAATGAACAGACTTATGAATTAGAATTGCCACACCTCTGGATCTGCTTTGAAATTATGAATGATACACTTGTCCCACCCATCTCCCCCAAAGCTTGGTATGATCAGGAGATTTAAGGTGAGTTTCCTGAAGGAAAGCAATATGAACTCCCAAATGCTGAAGATGCCCAAGTACTTTGCTACGTTTAATTGGCTGATTTATGCCTTTACAGTTCCAACTAGAAAACTTGACCACTCCTCCAATCTGTTGTGATACATTAGGAGGGATCATAGGCATGGTTTATAACATAAGTAGATACATTGTAAAGGGTACATTGAGAAGGTGACCAAGCTATAGACAAAAAAATACAAAACAAAATAAAAAATAAATAAAAATTAAAATAAAAAAAACAACATCACTCAAACATAATAAACAAACCCATACCCAACCCACCCCTGCTGATGCGTCTTCCCAAACCAGACGCGCGCATAATAACCCACTATTACTAGTATACCTTCACCCACACCTTAATGATATCTGAAGGCACGATATCATACTAACGTTACCTAACTATAGCCTATATTGTCCGGTAGACATGAAACAGGCATAGCTCCTCCACTCTCCATTCAAAAATAAATGTTACGCTGGCCATGGAACAGAGCCCTGTGATTCATCTAAGTGAACCTTTAAATCAGAACATAACAGCCAATGAGAGAATAGCCTAAGTGAAATAAATCAAAAGTTTCCTTCATTAACATAGATAGCATTTATACAGAAAGAGAAAAAGTAAAGTAAAAAAGTTTCAACTCATTATTCAAAATGTTCTTGTCCATCAATTTGGAGCGTATATCGTAGTTAGCACAGAGGAGGGGAAGAAGAAAAATGAGAGAGAATAAACCTGTAGAAGAAGAAATAGTATCTAGCTCAGTCCAGGCATCGTATTCACTGTTCTAGGATAAACTGTTCAGCCTCACCCAGCTCCTGGAAAGTATAGATGTTGTTTCCCTTGGAGAGCTTGATTGTAGCTGGGTAAAGAAGAAAAGCCATAAACACTTTGGTGCGGGCCTCATACGTCACTTTATTGCAGGGCTTCCGACGTTTTGTTGTAGTAGTCTCGCTGTAATCCGCAGCGAACTTCAGCTGGATGCCATCGGCCTCCGGTAGCTTCTTCCGAGCCTCGCCTAGCAAGCGGTCCCTGTCTGTGTAGCGGAGGCACTTGATGATTAGCGGGCGCACTTTGCCCGAGCCTAGGCTTGGTGGACGCCCAAGACGGTGGCTTCTCATCAGCTCTGGCGGTGCAGATTTGAAGATAGGGAACCATGTCAGGATATTCTCATTCAGGTAAGAAAGGGCATTTGAGCCTTCAGCTCCCTCTTTAAGATTGAAAATAATTAGGTTGTCCCTGCGTGATCTGTCTTCCATCTCGACTAGTTTAGCCTCACATGTTTGTAGGCTCTTCATACACAAGGCAGATGACTTTTCAACATTTGAAATGCGCTCCTGTGTGTTTTTAGTTTCTGAGCGGATATTTCTGATATCCTCCGTATGCCGTGACAGAGTTAAATGCATAGTGTCTAATCGTTTCTCAAGTCTATTGAAACGGGCTTCAGATTTATCATCAGCTTCTTTGAAATATCTTGCCATTGACTCTTCTATCACTTTAGCTAAGGATGCATTCTCCTCGCCCAGTTCTTTGTGTAGCTGAGCTGTCATGTCTTTCTTAGCAGCCTCAGTTTGTCTCGTTTTTCGCATTTACTTAAGACAATCGAGTGAAAAAAAACATATGTAGGTTAGCCTATTTGCTTTGCATGAAAAAATTATAGCAATCTGCTTTCACACAGCCATAGAATTTGAAAAGTTTTAAGGAGAGTGGACGCCAAGTTTGTCTATGCTGCCATGTGTTACGTCTGGAGTTTTACGACAGTTTGGACTTCACTACAGTGCCGTGTTCTGTTATATGTTATGACTACTTACGTTATGGGGTTAACACGTTGTTGAATAAATGGAGTAAGCTCCGACTTGTAGCTCCGAGTTTCGGTCTCCGTTATTGAACATAACATTGGCGACGAGGATGGCTAATTGTTCTCTGCCACCACCCTCTCCTTTCCTAGCAGTCCCGGCAGAACCACCGATTCCGTGGAACCGCTGGATTTCCTCTTTCGAGACATATATCCTAGCTGCCGGCTTGGAGGACATATCCGACAAGAGGAAATGTGCGTTGCTGCGACACTGCTTAGGAGCGGAGGGTCAGCGCGTGTTCGGAACTCTCGGCACCGCGGCGAAATACACAGAGGCTGTGGAACTATTGAAGCAACACTTCGCCCCTCCACAAAGCGCTCTTCTCCGCCGCGTAATATTCAGACGAAGACACCAACGTACAGGTGAGACAGTGACACAGTACGTGGCTGATCTGCGGGGTTTGGCGAGCTCATGCAAGTTCGGGACATTACAGAACGAAATGATAAGAGATCAACTCATCTTACAAACGAACTGTGACAAGATTAGGGAAAAACTGTTACTGGAAAATGATGAACTTACATTAGCAGCAGCTCTGAACATAGCGGTCCAGGTTGAAACAGCCTTGGAATGTGCGGTTAGTTTTTCAGCCTCTCCCAGCTCACCGGCAGCGGGCGCGCACAGCCTACAGGTGCCCCTCCTCCACGTGAGTGCAGCCAGCGGCGGGGAGAGCATTTTACTGACCTCTCGGTCACGCGACCAGCCACACCAGCCGTGTGGGAATTGTGGCTCTTCTGCACACAATTCAAGAGCTCAGACATGCCCAGCCCGTGGTAAAACCTGCTCCAACTGCGGGAGACTAAACCATTTTCACAAGGTCTGCAGGTCTGGCCCAGTTAGAGCTTCCCAGTCACCTACCACAGTCATCCATAATGTCAGCTCAGGACGAGCGCCATTCAAAACATGCTCGTTGATGGTTGGTGATGTCACTCTGCCGCTCCTCCTAGACACTGGAGCCACAGTGTCCCTTCTGAACTTGACGACCTATACACAGTTTTTCTCCCATGTGCCCCTGGGGTTGCCCTCCACCACCCTGCGTGGCTATGTTAACTCTGAGATTGACATTGTGGGCTCTTTTCAGCTGTCGGTAAAGTACGGGGAGAGGACACTGCCGGCCTTCAGGTTCAATGTTGCATGCCACGGGACCAACCTGCTAGGCCTCGACCTGTTCAACGCCCTCGGTTTCACCCTGCTAGACACAGCTGGCTCAGAGATTCCAGAGATTCCATCCCCTGGCAGCAACAGTGGCCTGCGCTGTTCAGCGGTGTGGGCTGCCTGGACACTTTTGCCCACCAGCCTCTGTTAGATCCTACAGTGATGCCTGTTATACAGCCCCTCCGCCGCTCCCCCCTGGCTCTCCGCGATGACATCTCCTCTCAACTACAAAGCATGCTCGATAGCGACATCATTGAGCAGGTGAATGCATCGCCTTGGATTTCCAACCTGGTGGTGGCGAAGAAGAAGTCTGGGGGGCTGCGCATCTGCGTGGATCTGAGAGCGGTAAACAAGGCCATCATCCCTGACAAATACCCCCTGCCAACGATAGAGGAGCTCACCGCCCAGTTCTACGGGTCCAGCGTGTTCTCTAAACTGGACCTCCGTCAGGGTTACCTCCAAGTGCCATTACACCCCGAGAGCCGCAACCTCACAGCGTTCATCATCCACAGAGGGGTTTTCCTCTACAAACGCATGGCTTTCGGCTTAAGCTCCGCCCCCAGCTGCTTCCAAAAGATCATGGCCTCCATCTTCGCTGGGATCCCAGGTGTGGCCATCTATCTTGATGACATCGGGGTTCACGGGGCCACCATCGAGAGCCACGACGAGCGTCTCCACAGTGTGTTCAGCGCATTTCGACCTGGCCAGCCCCACTCTTGTCACGTGCGACGCCTCTGCCACAGCCATTGGTGCTGTGATGTCCCAGCTGCAAGGGGGGGTGGAGAGACCGATCGCCTTCGCCTCCCGTGCTCTCAGCCCCACAGAACAGAAGTACTCGGTGGGGGAGCGGGAGGCCCTAGCATGCCTCTGGGCATGTGAGCGCTGGCACATGTACCTCTATGGACGTCTATTCACACTGAGGACAGACCACCAGGCCCTCATCACCCTCCTGGCCACGTCTGGCACCGGTCACAAGCCACTCCGCCTCCACCGCTGGGCCGACCGCCTGCAGCAGTACAACTATCGGCTACAGTTCACGCCAGGACGAGACAACGTGGTAGCCGACTTGCTATCACGCTCAATCCCCAGCCCACCCACAGCCCCAACCTTGACCCCCGGACGGGACCAGGCTGAGCATGACCTCGTCCAGCTCCTCCACACACCCCTTCAGGAGACGGTGTCGCTGAAAGAGCTCCAGGATGCCTCAGCCGAGGACCCCATCCTCTCTACACTCTCGACCTACATCACGCAGGGCTGGCCGGCAAGAGTACCTGACGAGCTACTCACTTACTCCAGGATCAGGGAGGAGTTGTCGGTTTGGAATGACACCTGTGTCGCTCGCGGGTTCTGCACTGTGGTCCCAGGTGTCCTTCGGGCGCGTATCCTTGCTATGGCGCACGAGGGTCACCTGGGCATAGTCAGGCTCAAACAGCGCTGTCGTGATGTTGTGTGGTGGCCAGGCATCGACAGGGAACTCGAAACCCTGGTCAAGGACTGGACTGCCTGTCTCCTTAGTGGTAAGACCTGGGCTCCAGCTCCACCCCCGCCCATGCAGCCGTTGGACTGGCCGTCTCAACCCTGGGAGCACCTGCAACTTGATATCTGCGGCGAGCTGCATGGGGTACCACATCACCAGCGTTTTCTCGTCGTGACCTACGACCTCCACTCTAAGTGGCCAGAGGTGACACCTGTGGGCTCGGTCACAGCAACGGTGCTGATCGACATTCTCGACGCTCTGTTTGCACGTTGGGGCCTGCCCAAGAGGATCACGACTGACAACGGTCCTCAAATGATTTCCCATGAACTGTCCTCCTATCTAGTGGGTAAAGGGATCCACCACATCCGCACAGCGTTCTACCACCCTGCTGCGAACGGGGGGGTGGAACGGCTGAACCAAACACTGAAAAATGGCATCACGGCCCACCTGGCACAAGGGTGCACGCTCACCACCAGACTAATGCATCTGCAGGTCAACCGTGGTGTTTTTGAGGCCCTGGGTGTCAAACACTGCATCACGTCACCCTACCACCCCCAGGCCAATGGACAGGACGAGCGCACAAACCGCACCGTGAAGACTGCGCTTGCCAAGTACTGTGGGGAGGGACAGAACGACTGGGATGTCCATTTGAGGGGCATCATAATGAGCATCAACACCTCTAAGCAGGTAGCCTACTATTGTGTAACAACTGCATATGTAAACAATTCAAACAAACATAGAAAGAAACAAAAAACAATTTAAACAATATAGAAAGATGGTGAAATGCTATTGATTAGTGTTGTTCCGATACCGATACTAGTATCGGCATGGCCACCGATACGCACAAAAATGCTGGTATCGGTATCGGCGAGTACTAACAAATAATAACACCCGATACCAAACTCTTGTTCAAACGCAGCACGTTGCGTTTTTCTCAGCTTGTCTGCTATAGTAGCCTGACACAGCCTTCCTAACACAGACATGCCCAGACATGCCCAGGCATGCTCCTCTGCTGGAACGCTATTGGCCCAGAGCAGCTGCTCTCAACCAATGGCGTGGCAGCTTTTCACTATCGCGGAAAAACAAACACGCATGCTGAAAAACAAACACGCCCTGAGTACCAACCAGTGGGCTTTACTTGAAAAAGTAAACATCGTCCTGGCTCCATTCGAGGAGATTACGAAACAAATCAGCTTTAGCACCTCCATCGCGTCTGAAGTCGTCCCCACGGTGGTGGTACTGAAGCGACTGTTGACCCGAGAGACCGAGGAGGACAGCGGGATAAAAACAATGAAAGCAACCCTACTAGCGGCTGTCGAGGAGGAGCCCCACTACTACTACGACTGTTTTATATCTTAAAGTTATTTTGTTTGTAAATGTTCACTTGCTGTTGCACTACTACTACGACTGTTTTATATCTTAAAGTTATTTTGTTTGTAATTGTTTACTTGCTGTTGCACTACTACTACGACTGTTTTATATCTTAAAGTTATTTTGTTTGTAAATGTTCACTTGCTGTTGCACTACTACTACGACTGTTTTATATCTTAAATGGCTATTGCACTGATTGGCATCTGTGAGAGCCACATTTCAGGTTTTATAAGGGGTTGATTTTCTTGTCACCATACCAGGTAGACAATAAAAAAAAGTTCTATAGCATTCACTCTCTGTTGGTATTTTTTCCTGTTTTACAAAGGTTTTGAGCAGTGCCAGACTAAGTGTTAGCAATAATTTTACATCGAGGTGAGTATGCGGCTCAAAAAACATGTTTTTTTGTTTTGTTTTTTCAAACGCCGTGGTATCGGATCGGTACTCGGTATCGGCAAGTACTGCACGGTCAGGTATCGGTATCGGTATCGGGATCAAAAAATGGTATCGGAACAACACTACTATTGATTGTACTTTTGTTTTGTTTTACAGCGATCAACCAGGTTCACCCCGTACATGGCACTGTTCGGACGGCACCCTCGCAGCCCAGGTGTCATCAACACAACACAGACTGAGGAGGGTGACGACTCAGCTGTGGTTGTGGTTGATTTGCCAGAGGAGGATGTACAGGCGAAGACTGTCGAAGTTACAGATCTACATGCAAAGGTGATGTAAAAATGGCAATTTATGCATAATAATATCTAATAATAACAAATATGCATACAATGGCAATATATGCTATAAAATATGAATATGTTTCATGGGAAAATTAATTAAATTATAACAATTTTTCAGATTTACCAGAACATCCAAATTGCCCAGGCAAGGCAGAAAAAGACCTACGAGGCCCAGAAACAAAAGGGGGTCAAATCCTTTGACTTCAAAGTTGGGGATGAGGTCCTACGGGCAAACAAACGGAAGGAGGGACGGAAAGGAGGGCGACTGGAGGCCAATTGGTTTGGGCCGCACATCATATCCTCCATCTCACCCAAGGGTCTGGTGATGCTGTCCAGCACCAAAAGGCCTCAGCTAAAGCAGGGTGTGAACGTTGCCCAGCTGAAGCCGTTCATCAGGCCTAATTTGAGAGGTATTATTATTTCCCAAATAAGATATATATGTATATGTACACATGCTATATTTCGGTTAACCTACACAATGTTTTTACTTGATTCCAGCTAATTTGTGAATGAATACGTTTTTGTTTGTGTATGGTCAATCCATTTTTATGTAAATATGGTTTCATGCTGTATTGATTTACAATAAATTCATTGCATTTCATTAAATCGTGTTGCTTTACTACAAACACATCTGATTGAGGAAGACTACAAAACATTGAGAAAGGATTTGGTAAACCAAGTATTTCATGCATCATATGGTAAGAAGAGGGGTGTGGCCATAGTAATTAATACATCTCTACCATTCTCTGAAGAGAAAGTGATAAAAGATAATAGGAGAAGATATGTAATGGTTGACCCTATTACATTAACCATAGCTAAAGGTAATGAATCTTTTTTTCATATCATACCATTAGTTTACTCTAACGAATTAAAATGATTAACAAGCATAATGGCACAGAGAATGCAGAGATGTGTATATATACAAAGGCTTGAAATATATGTTATTATTATTATTACTTTATTATCACATAACAGCTATTTGAAGCAAACTATGGAAAATGTATAACTGAGTAGTGAAATACTCAGAAATAGTGAAATACATTCTTAGAAATGTCTACCGTGTCATGATTACTTGAACACACACACTGTGACACATTGGTCACATGCGCGGGCACACACGCGCGCACGCGCGATGCGCGCGAAACACACACACACACGCACACACACACACACACACACACACACACACACACACACACACACACAACACACAGATATAGCCATTTTAATATCTCCACCGCCATCTGGGACGCCATCTTGGAAATGGCGGCTTTCAGGGGGGGGGGGTCGATTTTGGTCGACTTTTAGTATGTTATTTAGCACGCCCAATACTATCGGAATCCATCGAAAAACCTTTTGTATCAATTTTTTGGGGGTTAAGTGCTTTTTTTTCATAGATTGATTCACCTACTGGAGCAGGAGAGTATTTGGACACAAGGACCAATAATCAGTCCATCTGTCTGAAGGGGTGTAGGAGTCTTCCCAGACCACAGGGGCCGCTGTTTACAATATTATTCACAAGTCACACCTCTTGTGGCAATGGGGATTTCTTTGACACATTGGCTGTAAATATAAGCATACAAATGTTTTTGTTTCACTTCCACACACAACAAGTAGATAGGACCCATCGTTCATGTAGCTATCACTAGCCACACTCTCTTAACTTGGTGACAGTGTCAGCTAGAAAAAAAGAGTTGTTGTTTTTTCTGATCACTTAGCATAGCCTAGCTAGCTACAGTTGAGAGTGGATAGGAGACCAGGGTCGAGTTTCCAGTTGTTTTTAACATCGACCTTAGCTTTGATATTTTCACTGTCTACTTGTTGTGTCACCTCGTTTTCTGGTGTCCCAATGGGGGTCAATAAGACCCACATCTGTATTGGATATGCCACCTTCGGCATGCTAATGGGATTCTCTGCGTTTCTCGTGTGGAACGTCGCGTACAAACAACCATGGACAGCGGCAATGGGAGGACTATCAGGTGAAGTATATTATATATATATATATATATATATATATATATATATATATATATATATATATATATATATATATATATATATATATATATATATGCTGTTGTAATGATTTATGTTGGCCATGATGAGACTGCAGGGGGGTATTCCATCAACGTCGCTAAAGAACAATCCAGGCAATCTCGCGAGATTTACCAAAAATCCAGCCTTATTTTGATAACTCTCGCGAGATGTATCAAAATAAACCTGGATTTTCCTTTAGGAACGTTGATGGAATATCCTCCAGGTATATCTCGTTAAGCCACAGCATTTTGTTGATCTGCTGGTCCAGACTAACAGTCGTTACAGTACTGTTGAATGTGCATGCGTATTACCAATTGATTAAATCAGGGTCCTCCAAAGCTGTTCGCACAACTTCATTGATGTGTATACTTAGGGAGTTGTGATAACAGCTACCGTAGGGCATGCGTTGTACTTTTCTACCCTGGGTGTTACTCAGCTGAGTGTAACATTGCATACTGCCAAGATAGACATGCAAATACATACTGAATACATTTGCCCCATGCATTGCACGCACTGGGTACCATTCATCTGCAGCTTTCCAAACGCTGTAGCACCCCTCTTAACTTTTTATTATAGTCACTTTGTCTGCTTGTGAACTGACACTATAGTCCACTGGACATGTCTTGATCTTTTATGATACCAAATAGGGTGGAAGTAAGTAAGTAAGTAACGTTTATTTATATAGCACAACATTTACAACGACAACAGCCGCCCAAAGTGCTTAACAGATAAAAGATAAAGAGAAAAACAAGATAAAAGAGATAAAATACAGATTAAAGAAAACAGATAAAATAGATAAAATACACTAAAAGCAAGGTGCAGTACAAATAAGAGTGCAAAGAGTGCAGTGTCGGGAAGGCAGGCTCACCTCAGGTCAAAGGCCAGGGAGAAGAGATGTGTTTTGACTAGTTTTTTAAAAGACCAATGTCAGAGGATGAATCAGAGGATGTCAGAGGATGAATCAACACACCACGAGTCCACACACTGATTCAGAAGAACGGCATATACTTTATTTAATAACACTTTCAAATTCATAAGGGAGAATCCATCAAGGAGATAACGCTGCGTCTCAGCTACCTACGCCCAGCGTGGTTATTCTATAGACCTGCCTTTGGGTGAATCATTGCAACACCTCTGGGTGAATCACTGCAAAACCCAACGACGACGGACAAGGGTAGGGAAGTAACACACAAACATAAATAAATTAAATAAAACATATCTAGCTAAAGAAGGCACTTAGCCTCCCCTCCTGATGCCTGGATCCCTCCCCCATGGCGACTCTTCTGAAGACTGAAAACCTTTAATCTCACCTTAGATCAACCTAGAACACGTGTCCCCTTCACCTTAGATCAACCTAGAACACGTGTCCCCTTCACCTTAGATCAACCTAGAACACGTGTCCCCTTCACCTTAGATCAACCTAGAACACGTGTCCCCTTCACCTTAGATCAACCTAGAACACGTGTCCCTTCACCTTAGATCAACCTAGAACACGTTTCCCCTTCACCTTAGATCAACCTAGAACACGTGTCCCCTTCACCTTAGATCAACCTAGAACACGTGTCCCCTTCACCTTAGATCAACCTAGAACACGTGTCCCCTTCACCTTAGATCAACCTAGAACACGTGTCCCCTTCACCTTAGATCAACCTAGAACACCTGTCCCCTTCACCTTAGATCAACCTAGAACACGTGTCCCTTCACCTTAGATCAACCTAGAACACGTGTCCCCTTTACCTTAGATCAACCTAGAACACGTGTCCTCTACATCCCAGCCGAGATTATCTCAGCATCACCTTTACAACATGCTGCCTTGAGCCCTGATAAGAGTGGAAGTCTAAGGTCTTGAACCATAAAGCAATGTTAAAACATGCAATGCTGTCATCAGCATTCCACTGACGATCATGTTTGACAATGTGACAGTATCAGAAATATATATTTGTATGTTATCACTATTAAATGTTAGGCAAATAGCCTTGTTTCAGTTGCTAAAATTCAAGTATTGTCTCCAACAAGTGTTCCTTTTGTGGGTTTTGTCTTGAACTGCCGTTTTAAAAAGAGGAAGCTTGTTCTTGGGTGGGTAACAGGGTTTGTGCCCTGCATCCTCTCAGCAATGAAGAGTTTGTACTGCTCTTGCAATCCTCTCTGCAGCATGAACAACATCCACAACAGATTGGTCTGCTAATTCCATTGAGTTCAGCTTCAGAAGGTTGTTGCTGTCTTCTGTGAAGGGGTTCCCCATTTCCTCAATCACATCAACAAATGCATTCACTTTTTGCATTTCAGCTGGACACTCTTGGTGTGTTCATGATGTTTGTTTTCAGAAAGGCCCTTTCTGCTGAACACCATGACATTCTCAAACTCATCAACCACACCAGACACTTCTGCTCCAGCAGCAACAGCCCAGCGACAAAGGGAATCCTGGTTCTGCATCAGACCAGCTGCTCCTCCATCTCCCTTCACTGTTGCATTATTCTGCTGGTGTGCTTGGTCTATAGCCATTGCAGAGAACACGTTTTGACTAGTGTTGTTCCGATACCATTTTTTGATCCCGATACCGATACCGATACCTGACCGTGCAGTACTTGCCGATACCGAGTACCGATCCGATACCACGGCGTTTGAAAAAACAAAACAAAAAACATGTTTTTTGAGCCGCATACTCACCTCGATGTAAAATTATTGCTAACACTTAGTCTGGCACTGCTCAAAACCTTTGTAAAACAGGAAAAAATACCAACAGAGAGTGAATACTATAGAACTTTTTTTTATTGTCTACCTGGTATGGTGACAAGAAAATCAACCCCTTATGAAACCTGAAATGTGGCTCTCACAGATGCCAATCAGTGCAATATCCATTTAAGATATAAAACAGTCGTAGTAGTAGTGCAACAGCAAGTGAACATTTACAAACAAAATAACTTTAGTACTTAAAAAAAAAAAAAAAAAAATCGGATTTATTTTTTTGTTAGTACTCGCCGATACCGATACCAGCATTTTTGTGCGTATCGGTGGCCATGCCGATACTAGTATCGGTATCGGAACAACACTAGTTTTGACTCTTGGTTACTGTGAATTTCCCTGCCAGAAATTCCTTTGCCACACCCGGATTGGTTTTGGCCAAGACCTGCTATGTCTTTCACATGAACAGGTAACCAGCGTGCATCATTTGTGTGGTCAAGGCTGAAGCACCATGGGACAAGCGTTTGTCATATCCAGCAGGACAAAGCAGCCTGGACTTCCATAACCCCTCTGTAGTGCCACAGGCTGATTGCCTCCCTGCCATGCTGCATTGATGCAGTAATTCATGCAAAAGGAGCCCAGACCAAGTATTGAGTGCATAAATGAACATACTTTTCACAAGGTCTGTTTTATAAATCCTTTTTTTGATTCCTTTGATAGTCTTATGTAATATTCTAATATTTTGAGATACTGGATTTAAGCTGTAATCATCAACATTAAAACAAAAAATATTTCACTTCGTGTAATGAATCTAGAACATATGAAAGTTTCACTTTTTGAATTAAATTATGGAAAATAATGAACTTTTCCATGATATTCAAATGTTTTGAGATCCACCTGTAATTGTTATGGCTCACTAGTTAACAAGTGTCATTCATTTGTGGTTGAACTCTGAGCTGTTCTTATTTATTCTTTGCTCAGCATATGTGTGACTTTTCTCTCTTCTCTGTTAAAGCAGCCTCAATAAGTTTTTCGACAAAAATATGTTGTTTCTGTTTCTGCTGTCCCATCAATAATCCTGTCTAAACACCTATTAGACATAATCCTGTCTAAAATCCTGTCTACCACTATTTCTTAACCAATGCAATCAAATATTAAAAGAGCAACATTTTTCAGATGTGTACTGATGTCCATCTAGGCCAAATTCAACCCTACATACACAAACACACAGACCATAGCCTTGACAAAGCAACTTTTCTTGTGGAGTCATGATGTAGCCTAATGTATTGCTGAGGCGAATGAAGAGGTAATCAATATGATAGCAATTTCAATGGCGTGATTCATGTGGGAATGAGAGGTCCTCATGACAAACTGACACAACAGAAATCATCTGCTGCTAACCATGACCAACCTAATTGTTGGGTGAGATATCAATGAAACATGGTGGTCCTAGTCTTGTTATGCTAGACAAAGACATTAAGGAAGCATGGTGCTCTAACCACAAACGTTGTTTTAACCAAAGTTAACCCTTAGAACAATATACCTACTCATCAATTCTGAAAAACATTTGCACCTTTAAAGAATACAATACTTTTTTGGGCTTTGGTATGACATATTATATAGCCGTTGATTCTTGAAGAACATAACTTTAAAGATGCCTCATGAGCTTAATTCAGCTGTTTTAACCCATCAGAACTTAAAACATGAGTTTGGTTTACTCCTTTGTTTGGAAACAATGCAACTGTAAACCAACACTGTGTACCTTGAAAACATGGTTCAAACTAGAATGTTGATCTCACGGAGGGTCAGTCTGTCAATGGGCACCGTAACTCTTTTTTATTCATGGTCATCCGGTGAGAGTGTCATGTGGGACAGTGCACATCCTGTTCAACAGAGACAAGTGTAGCGTGTAGTTTTGAAACTGACACTGCAAAAAAAAAGGAGCGGGGGGATAGGTGTGACAAAGAGTGTGACTTGAGACACACAGAGATACAGGACCATGCTGTACGCTGACTCATGATCTGCCAACACACACCGCTCAGGACCCAGAAATCAATCATGTCTTGTAGTAGGCTTAATCTATGAACAGCTGTCTCTCCTGACTTGATATACAGTAGGTCTAATATTGATATAAATCCACATAATAACTCAAACTGTGTGTGTGT
Source organism: Nansenia antarctica (assembly GCF_963989245.1). Lineage (NCBI taxonomy): Eukaryota > Metazoa > Chordata > Actinopteri > Argentiniformes > Microstomatidae > Nansenia > Nansenia antarctica. The sequence goes on from NC_137676.1 coordinate 25,273,579, forward strand.
GTGTGTGTCTCAGGTGTGCTGGCTCTCTGGGCCCTGGTGGCCCACCTCATGTACCTGCAGGACTACTGGCGCACCTGGCTGAAGGGGCTCAGGCTGTTCCTCTGGGTGGGCGTGGCCTTCTCCCTGCTGGCCGCCGTGGCCTTCCTCACCTTCCTCTCCATCGCCATCACCAGCAAACAGTGTGAGCCTCACTAACCTCATTTTGGGTCTTCTACCATGTTTTCCCCCTTGGTCCTATCCTGTTAGTCCTATCCTGTTAGTCCTATCCTGTTAGTCCTATCTAGGGGTGTAACGGATCACGGATAATACGTGGATCGCCCTCCACGGTACGGCACGCATGTGTACTGCGGATCAATTGCAAAATGTTAACAATAATATTACATAATATTAGTTAATATCTCTTGTAAATCACAATGTAGAGTTGCCATGAAAAGATAGACGCGACAGTTGCGTGCTTTGTTTTACTCTAAAGCGCAATGATAGGTTGATAATGCGAAAAAAAAAGAATCTGTTGTTTACTCACTACACGTGAAGCTGAGAATCCACAACAACAAGGCTGCGTTCGTAAATTCGCTCTGGAATCTGATCAGCATTCAAGGAACGCCTCTTATCCAATCAAATTACTTGGTCCCATTATGACGTCGGACCCAGTGTGCGCTCCTGCGCTCTCAAAGCGAATTTACGAACGCGGCCCAAGTGTATCATGGCGAGCTCGTTACGTTGTTCGGCGGAGAAGAACTCGAAATGCCTCCCTCGTCATTTAAATCCCATGTATGGGAGCACTTTGGCTTCTCTGTCAATTATGACGGGAGGCACAAAAAAGGCAGCTCGACAACTTCTGATAATGTAGGCATTTTTTTCATACCATGTTCAAAATAAGGGTTCACTTTATTATTCGTCTGCTATAAAGAGCCCAGTGATTCACTGCTGTAACCAGGTGCATCATTTAAGTTGAATGTGTATTTCAGTATAATATGTAATGTTTGAGTGTAGAATGTGTTATTTATATATATATATACATATACTGTATATTACCAGTTTTGACATCTTGAATGTTGTTGGTTTTTTTCACATAATAAAAGTGGTGTTTTTACAGAATTCAAGGAAAAAGCAGTTTTTATACAAAATAAAAATGTTTTGTGTTGATCCGAAAAATTATCCGATCCGTGACTCAAAAACCGTGACTTTATTTATGGACTTTATCCGATACGACGATCCGACACGATCCGATCCGTGAGTTAGGTGATCCGTTACACCCCTAGTCCTATCCTGTTAGTCCTATCCTGTTAGTCCTATCCTGTTAGTCCCATCCTGTTAGTCCTATCCTGTTAGTCCTATCCTGTTAGTACTATTCCCCATCCACTCGCTCTACCCTAACTTATTGCCGACCCCACTTTCCCCTTGCCTGCCCAGCCCTGGTGAGTCCCTCTCATTCCCCTACACGGCATCATGTGTGTTCGCTCATTGGTATTGAGTTAAGGTTAAACCCCTGAAATCATGTCAGTTTGGGAAATTAGAAACTTTTATCTGTTAAAAAAAAAAAAATCCACCCATGACATGCACACACTCAAGGTTAGCCCTAGGTGTTATGGTTGAAGACGCACCTGAGTCGTTCACGCATGTCCACAGAGCGCCAGAGTGATTTCTCAGATACCAGAACAGACAGCTACTCAGTCTGCAGACCTACAGTAGTACACTACAGCTTGTCCTCAGGAAGATATCTCATATTCACAAATATATACATTTATAAATATAAATTCACAATCACAATACACAGTTATGGTAGCTATGTACAGTTAAGGTAGCTATACACAGTTACGGTAGCTATGTACAGTTATGGTAGCTATACACAGTTAAGGTAGCTATACACAGTTAAGGTAGCTATGTACAGTTATGGTAGCTATACACAGTTAAGGGACCTATGTACAGTTATGGTAGCTATACACAGTTACGGTAGCTATACACAATTAAGGTAGCTATGTACAGTTATGGTAGCTACACAGTTATGGTAGCTATACACAGTTAAGGTAGCTATACACAGTTATGGTAGCTATGTACAGTTAAGGTAGCTATGTACAGTTACGGTAGCTATGTACAGTTATGGTAGCTATGTACAGTATGGTATGTACGTAGAGTCTGTACCAAAAAGAGGTGAAAATATGGTATGTGCAAAGGTAGTATTTGTAAACAGTAGTAGTGCAAAGGGTAGCAGAGTGTTCACATTGACCAGGGGGGTGTATGCAGGGGGGGTGTATGCAACCAGCAGTGGTGCAAAGTCTAAAATGGGTTATCTAATCTGTCCTCCATAGCCCTGACTGACCCGGAGAGCCTGTTCCTGTCCTGTGTGTGGAGCTTCATGACTCTCAAGTGGGCCTTCCTGCTGGCCCTGTACTCTCACCGCTACCGCAAGGAATTCGCAGACATCAGCATTTTAAGTGACTTTTGACCACCCTGTTAATCCTCCATGGGGGAGAGAGGTCTACGCTAGACCTAACTGAGCAGCCTCCCTCACCTGAGGGTGTTAGGGAGGGAGGGAGGGAGGGAAGGAAGGAAGGCTGAAAGTCCACAAGCCTGGATGGAGTGAACGACCAGAAGACTGTTTGAAGCAAATAAGTGGAGGGGAGGGTCAGCGTTGTGGACGGGGAGATATGGAGGGCAATAATAGGGGGGTGGGGGAAGAATGGGTTGATTGTGTGAGTGAGGGAGGGAATGCGTACCTGGTCTTCCGCCCATGCCTGCACCTCCTTGGCTCCTTGGACCCCCCCTCTTTCCTTCCTGTGTGTGATGGGGGTATTCCCAGTCCTACAAGGCCAGTTTATCCCTTGCTTTTATTGATTTTTCTTTTTACATTTTACCCTCTTCCTATATATATATATATATATATGATCTGTTTTAATCTGTAGTCTTCTTGTGTCCTCTGAAGTTGTTTTTAGAGCTGTACCCCACCATCTCCTTTTTATGCTATTAGGCTTGTTTCTTATTTTGGTTGTATACTTTCAGGAAACATTGTTGATGGGAATGACTATTTGTTAGTTTTTTCTAAGCACCTCAACTCTCTGGCTGATTTAGTACTGCATTTTCTTCCTCTGGCCAGAAGGGGGCGTCAGTCCATCAGAAGTGGAATTTGTATTGTAATGTACTGTATACCGCACGTTTTAAAAGAACTAGTTTTGTTCACGTTGAATATGTACAAAAGGATTGTACTGTGAGCATACAAGTACACTTTACTTGCACAAGTCATGTAAACACACGGTACTTACACAACAAGAAGGATTTCCCAAAAGTGTTGTTTTTAAGGAGGTCTTATTGGTGTTTGAAATGTGTGCTTGGGCCCATCGAAACATCCTCTCACCTGGAATCAATGTGATGAAGCCACTATATTTACACTAGTCTGATGCGTCTCCAAACAGTTTCACAGCATCCACAGCGTTGGTGTATATATACGGACTAGAAGGTTGAGTGTATGTACGGACTAGAAGTATAGATACCGTGGCACTCTTCTCTCAGAATCTCGAGACAACTGCTTCCTCCGTTGTCAACAGTTGCAAGTGAAACCCACCTCTTCTCTTTTTTAACACGCTTGTCATTTCGGTTTCGTAGCGATGTGTTATTGCTGCGACAGGAAGTGGTGTGGACGGGACCTCACAAGTGAAAGGAGGACCATGGGGGCTTTGCGTCGGGGGTCCGGCGGGGACTTTGCGTTGGGTCCGTGGGTTGGATCTCTGTAACGGCTTCAGCTCACAGTGTGAGGATGGATGGCGTGCATGCTCCAGTAATCATGACCTTTCCTGGTTGTTTCTTGGATCAAAAACATTTGGGATGATCACACTCTGTCGCCTAATGAGCTTCATTTGAGTGTACTCATCTTCTTCTTTTTTTTTTTTTTTAAAGTCTGCCCTTCCCTAGCACATCTATCATACTGTAATATAATGATATATGGCATTGTGTGTGTATATCCATGTAAACACGTGTGTATGTAGGAAGGTATGTCTGTGTGAGCTCTGCATTAATAAAGTATTGTTTTCTGACAGTCCTGTGTGTTTGTGTTAGTACATTGTGGGTTACGTTATCCCTCAGCAAGTCCTCTGTCTGCTTTGAAGGAAACGGTTTGCAGTTCTTGTTCTGTTGTATTTTCTGTGGTGTACCCAGGGGGTTAGAGTGATAACAAAGTCAAATATCCACCAACCTTGAGATTTGGAGACACCATACATACAGTGTGAATTTATTGTGGCAAAAGCTACTGTGGGAATTGAGGTGCCAGCTCCACCACCTACACTATCCTAAGTTAAAGTTGAACCAGGCTGAGCCTGCATGTGGGGGGTGGTAGGAGCTGTTGTGTTTCTCATAAGTAGAGTGGGTAAACTCTGGTGGCGCCCGGTGTGTTTTGAAGGAGTGAAATGTTGTCATTTCTATTTAGCCAAGGTCAGCCGGGTCAGTGTTGAGGCTGACCTGGTATTAGAGAGGGATTTGCACTGAGAAGCTGTGGGCCATTTTCCCACTCCCCCCAGCCCACATTATAAGAGAAAACACCCCTGTAGAACTGCAGGCAACAGTAAATGCTAGGGCAATAACCTGCCCTTTGAAGTTAGGCAATTATTCAATCCATCTACATTTTTATTTTGTTCCCTCAAAGGAGTGGAGGGGGATGCAAAGGGTTGTTGCTGTATGGTAAGGTGAATGCAGCTACCTGATAAAGGGTTGTTGCTGTGGTAAGGTCAATGCAGCTACCTGATAAAGGGGTTTTGGAGTTGATATGGAGAATATATGAGTCACATTTCGATAGCAATGTTTGTTACAACACTTGTATTGTTGACAGTTCTACTCCTGTGACGTGACTTAGCTTGCAAATGCAACTAGTTTATCTGATCTACTCGTTTCAAGCTTTTTTGTATTCATAGTTCCTCTGAAACATGAAGAGTAAGCTTTTTACAGTTCTAACCATGATGTCATTATTAAGAAGGATTATCTTCAACTTTGATCCTTTATAAGAGGACTAGCATTATTATTATTTTTGCTGTCCTCATTCTACTTTTTTGTTTTAATAACATTCTTGCTGGTACTTATATATCTTTATAGCATTGCATTGGTTTATTTGCAAGCCCTGAGAGTCACATTGTATCAAGGTAATTGCAGTGTTGTGGTTAAGTAGTCAGCAACAAAAAAAAAAAAATTCTTGCTGTTATTAAGTTGTACATTAAGAAACTGAAGAACAAATCTCATTACCCTCCATTAACTAAGCTGTAGGGTTTAGACCAAAGAGCGTCCTATTAACTTTATACTGTAAGTTGTAAAACGCGTGTGTGTGTTTTTTTTGTTGTGGTATGTAAAGAGGGGGAGGGGTTGAATTTCCTTCAATTATGGGACTCCTTTCCACCAAAATCAAGGAAGGGAGTCGTCTAAGACTTAACTGGCAGATATAATGAAACTGAACCAAGGAGAGGAAACGCTTGAAATATATAAAACTTCCTGATGGGAAAAATATACATAGGGATAAAATCACATTGTATTACACTTGTGTTGTGAATCTGTCTTGACCTGATTAAATTGAATTAGATGTATCTATTATTAGATCATATTTGATTTAATATACTTTATTTAAATGAATTGAGACTTTTTTTTCGTAGGTTTTTACCTACTGTAGTTGCACCTGAAAGTAGATGAGAAAAATGTATCTGCATATTGATGTATTCATACCTACCTATTACATATACTCATGTTACATATTTATGTATTCATACATACATATTACATGTACTCATGTTACATATTGATGTATTCATACCTACCTATTACATATACTCATGTTACATATTGATGTATTCATACATACCTATTACATATACTCATGTTACAGCCCTGTAGGTGCTCCAGTCCATTGTTGGTGTATATATCAAACGTATATTTTGTTTTTGAAGGGGTCTAATAATTGATATTAAATGGAACAGTCCCAGTAGCTTTTAACTGTCCACATTATCTTGTACCTGCAACTTCTCTTTTATCAGCAGTCATCTCATGGTAACATACAGTATTTAGGATGCAGGATGGAACTTCTAACACCAGTTTGGACAGTTGACAGTAGTCATGGTATACAGTATATACGTACAAGACTATTTAGCATGTACTGTACAGCATGCATGCCTAGAAATCCATTGTTGCACTTAGAATGTAAGAAAATGAATTGAGTAAAAACACTATCCATTCAGTTTCAAAGATATTTTAGTTTATGAGAATTTATAGAAAGAAAACGAAGGGAAAAAATGTGAATGAAAAGCAAAACATCTTGAATTAGTAGAGAACCAGATGGCTGCTTTGACATTAAAAGGCTCTTTGGCATTTTGAAAAGGCAGTTTCGGAATGATTTCCGAGGAACTTCCGCAAAACGCAGTACAAAGCCCACAGATATTTAAGCAATATCCATAGCAATTTACTGTTTTATTTACAAACTGTAACATGTGTTTTTGGAACTTTGCATTTCTTCCCCTTTCTCTCTCTCTTTTTTTTCTGTTTCATTGCTGCACCTTAATTTCTCTCTCTCTCTCTCTCTCTCTCTCTCTCTCTCTCTCTCTCTCTCTCTCTCTCTCTCTCTCTCTCTCTCTCTCTCTCTCTTTCTCTCTCTCTCTCTCCCTCCCTTCTCGTCACTCAGTTTATAACTAACATAAGGTCCAGACATGTTTAACCCCTTCAGTTGGCAGGAGTCAGATGCCTGACTTTCAGGTTCAATCAATGTTTTGTTCCTAGACTCTTTTGTTTTCTGTGTTGTTCTGGCCGTGGACCACAGAACCTCGCATCTGAAACATCTTAGGAGACACATATTTGCCGTTTTAGAGCACAAAGGGATATGCCATGGCAGTGTGTGTTTGAAGTGGCTTCACAGGGAGAACCAGTACCAGAACAAGGGATTAAAAAGAAACTATAAAAAAAACATTAGTTGAGCATAACTTTCGTAAGGTCATCTAATCTAATGCAATAGGGAGATTGATTCAATGTGAAAGTGCTTTGAACCAACCTACAGAATTATGTTGGTATTTCTAATGCAACGGTTCTGTTCTAAGAATGCAATACATTTGTAGGCCTATGTAGACCTACTGTACACTGTATCTGTGTGGGTATTGTGTGGTAGGACCTGGTCAGAGAGATGGGATGGGTTAACACAGATCGTACTGTATTTTGATCTTTTTCGAAGCCTTCCATATTTTGGAAGTCTGGTCTATCTCAGCCACAAACACAACAGCTGTTTCTGAATTGTCAGAAAATCAGTTCTCTCCTCGACTCCTCCATCCTCATGTCTTCTGTTGCCATAAGATCATATCAGTTGTCAGACAGGTGTATTGTTCCCTCTCCTTGCCTCTTTGAGGAGGTGTCCTACTGAAGGATACAATCTTGTATCTTCACACAGAAGAGTTTGTAGGATTTCTGCTTACGTGTAACATCCACACCCCTTTTTTACCAGATGGCACTCTGGAAAGGCACAAGACAAATAAGTGTCGGTCCACACAGGAGATTAATCGAAAGAGTATGGCTATAACAGCCTACACAACATATCCACAATTCACACAACTAAATTCTCTATTATTCTCAATAATAACACAATTTTTAAACCCCAAAAAGTGATGCTTTGTATTCTGTTCAGTGGGGAAATTACAATAAATATCATTCCCACACTCATTGCAAACAAAACATCTTACCTGTATTCTGTCATACTAGGCTTATAAATACACACCAAGGTATCCCGATGTGTGCCATGGCAATGTGCATCTCAGGAGAATGAGTGGTGACGACAGGACACGGGACAGTTCAAGGACATCTCAATTCTAACAACCACAACTCCTTTCATGCTTGTTTCCTCCGTTCCCTCCTCCATTTCTCCCCTTGTTCCGCTGTGACGCTTTGAGGAGGACACGAGTGGAGGACGGGAGGAGAGGACCAGAGGAATCGCAAGAAAATCATTTAGAAAGGGTCACTCATTAAACTGAATTCACCTCATGCCTGCCAAAATGATCTTATGAGAAGCTTCATCTTGTTTTTACCTTTATATTCTGTTGTTACTGACGATGAGTAACGTGTGACTGTTCTGACTGAAAGCTTCAATGAGCAACAAGGTAAACAGCTATTTTCAAGGTAAGTATTATTAGGGGAGATTAAGAGACACGACCGCTGGAAACACAACAATAACTGAGACTAGCTCTACCTTATGCAAATAGTCAGCTGACAACTTTGGCAACTACCAATCGTGGGTGAGAAGGTTCCACTAACTAGTTGCTAGATTGGCTAGCAGGTTCCACTAACTAGTTGCTAGATTGGCTAGCAGGTTCCACTAACTAGTTGCTAGATTGGCTATCTTAACACCCAACATGTGGCGCTTGAAGTGTCGTCCTCGGCAGTGGAAAGAGACAATGTATTTGGACTGAACATAGTGTGTGAGAATGTACAAGGATCTTCTGGTGCTCCTTACTTAACTGATACTCTGGTACTTCACCGGTACTCCGACAACTTTAAGGGTGATAGATCACTATGATAGTGAGGTTGATATAGATCACTATCAAATCAACCTCCTCCAGTGTCATGTTTTATGACCTCCAAGGCTGCTTCAGTTCACTGCCCCTGAGACGTACCCCTTCTTTAGTTATTTTATTAGGAAAGTAATGAGAGAGACGAGAAATTGAGGATGACAGCAGGAAGCAGCAGCCAGGGGATTCAATCTCTTGTTGCCTGGATGCAATGTGGACCGTAGGTGGCAGCGCTAGACTGGAGGCAGACACCCATGGGACCCATTAGATAATCCATTCGCCTGCAAAGCTACTTTGACCCAAAGCAATGAGATGAGTCAGTTTTAGATGTGTTCCAAATAAGATGTGGTCGGAATGGTTTGGATTTGGGGAACTACATACAGTAGGCCTACTGCTCAGATTTCATAGAGGTGGCTCATAAATGCTCGCTAGCCAAGTGTGTCCTGTGTAGTAGTGATCTTTGGGGCTGGATGGGGAGGTCAGACTCAATACACATTTGGTGTCATGCATTAGTCATGTCATGCATCATGCATTCATAATGCTGTAGAGTCATAATGCCGTACAATGTTTTAGTATACGTAGCCAGCCGTGCTTGCTAAGAGTGCATCATTGGGCTGCAGTATCAGAAGGTTAACCATGTTCGCTAGTGCTCCAGTCCATGGGGTGCAGTGACAAGGAAGTTAGCCATAGTATGTCTGACTCACATGAATCACATAGTTTGTGGTGAGATGGAATTGAAATAAAAAGAATGTCCACAGTTGTACTTGGAAAACCACTGTAATAAAGGGCACTGCAGGGAGCACAGACATTCTCTTCATTTATTCTTCTTAGCCAAAGAATTCTTCTATGCACTTCCATACGTCCTTGTACATTACCTTTTTGATATTGGCCTTGAGGATTTAGCCATGCTAGCATAGCCTAGCGTGCATTAAACAGTTTGCCTAGAGGAGTTAGCCAATCTAGCCTAGCCCATATAACTGCCGAACAGAACTCCACTGAGAGTGTTTGTAATGTGCCATGTATGGACCCCGGGGCTTAAACACTGTAATTAGAGCCAGCGCAGGATATTGGCTAAATTGCACATGAAAGCAGGGACATTTGAGAAAAGCTAGAGCGCTAAATATTATGATAAATTATAGCCTAATATAGGGAGATAAGTCGCAGCCAAACTGGAATAACACAGGTTAGCACGCAGCGGTGAAAACATTAGGATTTCTTTTTATCTGCCTCAACAGAAACAATATCTTCTGTCTCCCTCTGCCCACACACACAAACTCACAATGACATAGCGACAGAGTCTGTGTGTGTGTGTGTGTGTGTGTGTGTGTGTGTGTGTGTGTGTGTGTGTGTGTGTTTGAGGGGACCTATCAGATTTGGTATGAGACTGCATTGACTTAATCGTATTAGCCACCAAACATAAACTACATGCAACATTTTCCATTTGCACACACGCAAACTTCCTCCTTGTCTTTTGAAAATAGATCAACGCTTCTAAATTAGCCCTCAGTGTAAAAACTAGGTTTAGTAGGTTAGCCCTCAGTGTAAAAACTAGGTTTAGTAGGTTAGCCCTCAGTGTAAAAACTAGGTTTAGTAGGTTAGCCCTCAGTGTAAAAACTAGGTTTAGTAGGTTGGAATTGTAATGGAAGTGTCCCCAAAACCTGCCTGTCCCGGCTTCATACCCCTCATCACTTCACTACCTATAGTCTGTAAGTACCACCCATCCCCCACTATCCTGAACACCCCCCCCCCCCCCCCCATCTAAGTCGATACCCCACAGGAAGTCCTGCTCTACGGGGGGAAATGGGTCCCAGATGTCTGTGTGTGTCCCAGTGGGCTCCAGAGGAGGCATGGAGCACCAGAGGGATGGGTAAGGGGGGGTGGGGTGGGGGGTTGCGCCGTGCTCTATGACAGGGCATGAAGAGGGGTGAGGGAACTCTCAGGGTTAAGGTGAGGAGAGGTGAGGGAACTCTCAGGGTTAAGGTGAGGAGTCTGATGAAGCGTGCCATGTGTCTAGCAGGTCATACAATGAGTTTATACCATGGAACGTCTCTTTAAATATGCCATTGATCAGTTGTCCTAACAGAATATTTCATTATGACGGTAAATTGAATTGACTGCCTTACGGACTTAGAAAATTGTTTTCCTTCGCTAGGGAACTTCAAAAGTGTATTCAGAGTCAACAGTCACATTCCCCAGCACAACATTTCACTATGGATCAGATATGACTAAACCATATGGGTGAGACGTAAGTGGAAAATACAATAGCCTTATTCTCTTTGATATCTAAGCTCTCTCTGGATATATATACCCTCTTAGTATTGTATGCTGTCTATTTGCAGCTACAGGAAGGGTTAATTATTACCCCCAAAAATAAAAAGAAGAAGAAAAAGGGCCAGAGTGTTTAGTGAAACATTATGTCAAGACTCTGACAAGGAAATGAAATGTGCAGCATCAATCAGCCTGTGAGGAGGAGATCAAACGGCCCTCCACACTCCTGCATCTGGTTCTGTTTGGACAGCCTCGCTTTTTTCTTCCTCTCCTTTCTTCTCTTTTCTTTTTCCCCTTTCTTATTCTTCTCCCATTCTCTCTCTTTCTCTTTTTCCCTCTGTTCTGCGCGAGGGGTGCGCCATGCTGTTCCTGTTAGTCTTTCGTTCGCTCATTCTTTCTGTGATGGTGGCATGGAGGCATGCTCTGCTAAGGTAAGCAGCCCCAAGGTTACCACGGCAACAATGGGCTTCCTGTTCCTCCTTAGAAACCCACTGTCTCCAGTAGAGGCCAAAGACAACTCCATTTTAATTCCAGTTAATCGTGGATTTGAATAGGAATTTCTGGTGGAAATTGCATGGAATGTAAATAGTCTGTTATACTGTAATTCAGTGTTGATGTCCACTTCAATGCCTGGATGAATGGAATTCTGTTCCTGAGTTGATTGGAGTCAATTGAAGTGGAAACAACTCTGAACTCGGCGTACTCCACCAAATCAAGCCTGCCCCTTGCAATCATGAGACTCATTAACGTCTCCAAACACTCAACTCATGTCCTTCAAATGCACAGGTACGCCAGGCATCCTGCTGTATTATAAGTTATAACACTCACAGAAGGTCTTCTAACATGAAATGACAGTTAAAGCTGCATGAAGAGGTCCTTCCACATGCTAATAACCCACAGGAACAGATGAAATCTCTCACTGTATACATGTATGTGTGTGTATGCACAGTTGTATGAGTTTCATGTGTGTGTGTGTGTGTGTGTGTGTGTGTGTGTGTGTGTGTGTGAGTGTGTGTGTGTGTGTGTGTGTGTGTGTGTGTGTGTGTGTGCGCGCGTGCGTGTGCGTGCATGTGTGCGTGTGTGTGTGTGTGTTGTCCCTTGTGGTCTTTCACTGCAGGCCCAGATGTGTGTTCCCCAGGGTTCTCCGTGTGGAGAGAGAACATATGTTCGCTCCACCAGAGGGCATGGATGGCACAATTAGCAGTCCTCTCACCTTAGCGGGTTCAGGTCACAGGGTCACAGGGTCAGGGGTCATTCAGGGTCCTCACTGGCTGTCCCATGTAGAGATTGTAGAGACTAAAGTGAATGTTGATATTGACAGTAGGGATATCAATGGTGAACTGTCTGAATAAACCTTGAATGGGAGTTATGGTGACATTTGACTTGACATAATGTGGGCTAAGCCCTAAACAATAATTGATATTCAGGTAGTATTCAGTTTTGTATCTACAGAGTATATAGACCTACCTATATTCATTAGTATAAAATAAAAAACAAAACAAAAAAATAAAACTAGTCCTGTTTCATCCCCAGGCCTACTCCTGTCCTGTAAGACTGGAATGTTGATATTCAGGATTAGAAGACCTACAGTGTCTGCATAGTAAGTGTATTAGTCTGTTTTTTCATTTATTATTATTATTTAGAATTAATGTGAAAATGCAGTGGCTGGATTGAAGCAGGTAAGGATGTTAACAATGTTCAAATGCAATTTATTCTGAATTGTTTATCTTATTTATTGTTTCCTCTGATCAATAGTTTTACACTTAATACATTTAATGTGGCAATATGATTTTATGACCAGTCCCTGGTGTTTTTGTAGGTTCCATTAGCTGTCATGGTGAATTTCTATTTGTGTTTTTTGTAAACATAATTGCAACATCATGATGTTTGTTGTTTAACTTGAAAATCCATGTTTGAGACTTGAGAGATTTGTTTTCAGAGTGTCCAGTTCTCAATATGTTATGGATAGCACAAATATATCAGGAAGACCAGGGGCCTCATTTATAAAAAGTACTCAGATCAAATGTTGGTCTTACCCGTGTCGTACGTAGAAAACCACGTCAACGTAGTGATTTATACAATTTCAACTTGAGTCAATTTGACCGTGGAAACGATCGTAGCTCTACGTCGAGTATTGACCTTGCGTACGCACATTACCTACTGGTTATGCAGAGTTATTACAGACATGTGAGCCGCACTGCCTACTGTAATTCATGCGAAGTGAACGTGACTCGTAATCAAATTAACGATGTTGTTATCAGCCGAGAAAATGAGTTTAATTCAAGATTTAAAGGGAACTGATGTTCATGATTGTATTTCAGTCTTCCTTTATATTCCTCCGGAGCTGTCAAGGCAACGCCATCTCCCCTTCAACATGCCTAATGCGCTAAATTATACTGGATTTTTCTCCGGTGTCTCTGGTGTCTGGGAGTGAGCAGCCATATTTTCAATGTCACCTGATAAGAATAAGACCATTATATTATTACAGTATAAGCATTTGCTGGTTAGTTGTCATCAGCACTCAAGTTGAGGGGGGATGAGGAGGGATATGGCTTCCCCCTGAAATAAAAACGGTCAAAATCATCCCCCCTTCTAAAACTGCCAATACTGTGGGCGAGGGGGGGGGGGGGGGGGGGGGGCGCACTGACATTTTTACCAAGTCACTGACACTGAAGTCACTGACCCTGTGGGGATGCTAAAATTGTCCTCATATGATAAAAATCCACCATCCCCCCTGATTTTCTTTTACAACTTGAGTACTGGTTGTCATGATCAAACGTTACAAATGGAACTTACAAAGAAGCCACCCTTCTCTGCCCTCTCCCACTCACTTGGCTTAACTCAGCCGCTATAATTGAGCCGCTATCACAGGGCGTAAATACAAAGCTCATTCTCAAGTATATTTGGGGCCTCATTCATAACGGGTGCTTAGATCAAATGTTGATCTTACCCGTGTCGTACGTAGAAAACCACGTCAACGTAGTGATTTATACAATTTCAACGTGAGTCAATTTGATCATGGAAACGATCGTAGCTCGACGTCGAGTATTCAACTTGCTTACGCACATTACCTACTGGTTATGCGGAGTTATTACAGGCATGTGAGCCGCACTGCCTAGTGTAATTCATGCAAGTGGCTCGTAATAAAATTAACGATGTTGTTATCAGCCGAGGAAATGAGTTTAATTCAAGATGTAAAAGGAACTGATGTTTCTGATTGTATTTCAGTCTTCCTTTATATCCCTCCGGAGCTGTCTATCTCCCCTTCAACATGCCTAGTGCGTTCCACAACGGACCTTGCCCGGCCAAGCTCTAAATTATACTGGATTTTCTCCGGTGTCAGGGAGTGAGCAGCCATATTTAATAAGACCACCTGATAAGAATAAGACCATTATATTATTAAAGTATAAGCAGCACCCGAGTTGAGGGGGGATGGCATCCCCCCTGAAATAAAAACAGTCAAAATCGCCCCCCTCTTTCCATACTTAATGTCATTTTATCAATGAACGTGGTATTACTGCTATTTCAAGGTGCGAGGGGGCACGCACACATGCAATGACAGTTACTGACACTGAAGTCACTGGCGAGGGGATGCTAAAATTGTCCTCTTATGATAAAATCCACCACCTCCCCTGATTTTCTTTTACAACTTGAGTAGAGTATAAGCATGTGCCTGTGTGCCTGGTTAGTTGTCATGATCAAACGTTACAAATGCAACTTACCGAGAAGCCACCCTTCTCTGCCCTCTCCCACTTCCAGACGAACGCCTACCCTATAGCACTTGTCTTAATTCAGCCGCTATAATTCAGCCTCTATCACAGGGCGTTAATACAAACCTCATTCACCTGCGTTCATTTTTACCTGCGTTGGTATTTATAGAAGGAAGCACGTACGCAACTTTAAACCATCTCAGCCCGTTTTATAAATAATGCTTACGTCCGTTTAGAAAACTGTGCTTACGTGAAAGTCAAAGATGACGTTCAAGTACTTCTTTATGAATTAGGCCCCTGGTATTATAGACTTTAGTACGTACGCAATGTTAAACAAGCGCAGCCCGTTTGATAAATAATGCTTACGTCCGTTTAGACAAATGTGCTTACAAGTCAAAGATGAAGTTCAAGTACTTTTTTTTATAAATGAGGCCCCAGACCTGACACACTGAACTCACACTTATTCTTTCTAATTGAATAAAAAACCACAATATTTACAGTTGGAGGGTAGTGGATTGGTCTCCTGGGCTTTCCCCAGATTTGGACTGCATAGCCCCCCTGCAGGCAGAGGTCTGGTGGGCTGGCTCTGGGTGGGTACTGTGTCTTAGACTGTAGCTGTGACTTGACTTACAATATATGTGGCTGGGACCTGTCTTGGTCCTTGGTCCTTGACCTGGATGCAGTGAACTAGCGAGATCTACAGGAATGTAACTTTTTCAACCACTGTTCTGCATGTTTTTCAATGTTAATGCTTTTTATTTTGTTTAACACAAACGCAATGTGGGAAAAAACTGAACCACATGTACATTAAATAACTAATACAAGTGCAAATAAATGTACACAATTATAATAAATATAAGTATGTTTATTTGGTACTAGCAAACATTTACAATGTTGTTTATTTTTTTTGTAACCTTCATACCTCAATCAACGGAAAAAGTGTTTTATATGTTTTCATTACATATTAGTGTTTAAAGCATGTAATGAATTGATGAGAGGAGAGACAGACGAGCGGTGCGGGATAACACCAGGAGTGCTCCGGGAGAAATCTGGAACCTATAAAGACCCAGACAACTTCTGCAGCTTTAGCAATGGCTCTCCTGATTGGCTAAGACGGCCACTTACCCCCTTCCCTACCATCCACCAACCTCAAGCCTACTTCCTGCTTCTCTGCTCTGCTCTGACCAAAACCACACCCAACGGAACTCAGCTAAGCCAATCGGAGCTGCCCGGAGGCCCAGAGTTTGTGGATGGGTATAAAAAGAGACGAGGTGGACCAGCGAACCAGATGGTTTGTTGTTGTTCCGCAGGCAGGTTGAGATGGGAAACTGGAGGTGAGGCACTCAACACAGACACGCAGGGAGACAGAGCAGTCTGACTGGAAGTAAAGACTAGTCTGGATCTCCAATAGTAAGTCAAGAAAGTGATCACTCTCATCCTTGTTGCTTTCACTGGAGGAAGAAGAGGAGACCTGTAGAAGCAGTATTTCCTGGGATAAAGGGTGTCCTACACTGGTGTCAGAAGAAGGGAGAGATCGAGAAAGAGAGAGAAGGACCAAAAAAAGCAACACCACTCTGCCTCAGAGGAGGAAGGAAGGTTGTTCCTAGGAGGTTCACGCTACGATGCGAGAAGAGGTGTCCTGCACCAACTCTCCTGAGGGGGGGCTGGGGGCTAGCGAAGAGGAGCTGGAGAGGGGGCCCAAAAAGAGCGGGCAAGCCGGGGCTCGGAAACGAGTCCCTTACCCAAAGAAGGACAATCTGGGTCGGGCAGAGGAGCGGGCCACCGCGGGGAGCCCCAACAGCCTGGTCCCGTCGGGGCCCAAGCGGCTGAAGAAGAGCCCCCCCACCGTGATGGTGTCCGTGGCGCCGCCCTCGCTGGTTCCCGGGGGCCCGGGGGGGGAGCCTTTCGAGGACCTGCACACGCAGCGGGTCATCGCCAACGTGCGGGAGCGGCAGCGGACCCAGTCCCTGAACGACGCCTTCTCCTCGCTGCGGAAGATCATCCCCACGCTGCCCTCGGACAAGCTGAGCAAGATCCAGATCCTCAAGCTGGCGTCGCGCTACATCGACTTCCTGTACCAAGTGCTGCAGAGTGACGAGATGGACGCCAAGCTGGCCAGCTGTAACTACCTGGCCCACGAGAGGCTGAGCTACGCCTTCTCTGTCTGGAGGATGGAGGGAGCATGGGCCATGTCCGCCAGCCACTAGTGTACCCCCCCCCCTCTAACCTGTCCTGACCCCTAACCTATTGTCTCTGTCCCCCCCCTCACTCTAAGCCTACTCTCTCTGCCCCCCCCTCCTAATCAGAACCATCATGTCCATCCCTTCCTCACCTCACAACCCATCCTCTTATCTAATACCCCCTTTTTTTTACCCTCATTCCTTCATTCCGAATCCCCCTCGCAGTGCTGTCCTTACACTTTCCCCATGACCTACCTACCGCGCCATCGCTCCCACTGTTCCGCTCCCCCCTCGCCCCGACCCCTTTCCACTTGCAAATGCTCTTTCATGCTTCCAGCCACCTGTCAATTGAACCCAACTCCACAAGCCTCTACGGTGACGTCCTTCAGGTATGAACACACACGCACATGTATACATATACAGTATGTACTAGGCAGGGCCGATCTACCCTCACACTTACTGTAGTATTATAGTTCTCTTTGGCTGTCTGTCAGATCTTATCATTACCAGGATTGAAACGTAGATTATACAAAATGCAGTGTTCTATCTGTGTCCTGAGAGACAGATGAATTTGTCCACACGTATTAGAAAACTGTCATGGCCGAGCAACCAGGTTAAATGCACTTAAGTCGACATTTTTGGAGTCCAAATATACCAGCTTGCTTAAAAGTACAGTCGTGTAACAGAACTCTTATCAGTATTACAGAAGCAACGAATGAACAAAGACTTTATTCCTTTTACTTTGTTGTCGTAAACAGCTACATGACATCATTTAATACACAAACGGATGAATGTATGAAAAGCAGATAAATATTGCGAATTTATAACATATAAAATAAAAGGTTTGCAAAATGTGTACCCAAAATAAAGGTTCCATAGATTTGTCATACATCTTTTGTGGGAGAGGATTTATGAATAGTATTTAACTATCCAAAATGTTTACATCAAGGGAGAGAATGAAAAGAAGTGCAGGTGCCTTGAACAATAATTTAGAGAATAAAGAGTTTATTTTAAAAAGTATCATCCTACGATCATCCTACGATCTCTGACACAATAACTGACATTCACATCCACAAGAACTCAAGGACAGTGCCTAGTTTGCCTGCTCTGCAAATTCTTCATCATGTCAAACATTTTGTACAACATTTATAGAAACCTATTCATTTATAGAAACCTATTCCCAATATCATATATGTATGTGATAAATACAATATCATTATTTATGTATGTGATAAGTACAACATTGACGCATGAGTTACCTTTATGTTTGTAACTAAATACAGTTTGGGAATCTTTCTATATTCAATCTATACTTTTCATGTATAGAAAATAACAGCATAGATCAATCAAATAATAATACTTACTGTAGATGTTTTAGATTCAATGTGTTCATCATCATCATTACACAACACACAATTCGTTTCATGATTGACATTTTAACATGTTGCTCATATTACAGTATCTGGTCCAATTTGACACAAAGGCAGTGTTGACCAGATAACTGAAACATGAAACTATTTCTATTAATATTCACATATTTTTTTCACATGTATTATCAACTTGTTTTGTTAATCACATGTTGTTTCTCTTAAAGTGACATGTAGCCCGCACTGATTTCATGAAAATAGCATTTGGACGCAGTAGTGTAGCGCAGGGCTGTATCTGCTGTATGTGTTGAATAATGTTACACTGCTTGCCGAAAACAAGTGGTTATGATTTTCCTTAATAAAAACTAAAATGTCAAACATTTTTGTGACATGAAAAACATCGACCTGAATTTGTTGTTCAAGAACAGAATGAGCGACAAGTGTTTATCACTTGATCAGCTTTAACCAACATCAGTTTCACTGCCTGGAAGTTGTCATTTACCTTCTTAATCACCCAAAAACGTTTTATTGGCCAACAGTATACTTGATACTATTGAAGTGTTATATCCAAAGTACATAAATGATCAAAATAATTTGATCATTGACTCGCTGATACGGTTCTGGCAGTGGAGGAAGGTCTGCAGGTTTAAACAGACAGGTATATCAGGGGGAAAAAAGAGAGGGAAAGGAGAGGAAAACAAAAAAGACCTCTCTCTC
>NC_137676.1:25294827-25309827 GCF_963989245.1 Nansenia antarctica
GCAAATAAGTCTGTTCCAGGAGCTGTGGGCTTCTGATCAACTCATCTTTATTTTTAGGAGTTTGAACTTTGAGCCGAGGTTAGTGCAGGTGCTGAATATGTGTGCTAGGTTGAGGCTGGACTAGAAGTTGTAGCAGTGATGTACCTAAAGAGCCTCTGGTGGAATAACTTAGGGTTTGACACGTATGCAGGAACAGAGAATAGCCCGAAGGGCAGTGTGTATAATAAACCAAACAGGCCTAGAACATTGTGGTCTAGAACGCCTCGTACAATCAAAAGCATGGCCCATCACGACAGTATCCCATTCGGTGGCAGACTAGAAGTAAACAAAAACATACTACAGTGCATTATCCATGTTTCAAGATGTTTTGTGAGCTACTATTTTAATATTTTCGGGAGGTTACATTACATTGCATAATGTGCATGTTTGTTCCTACACTGTAAACTAACCTGATTTGAATTTCCATTTCAGTAACTATCTAGGGAGAGGTAGAAACTAATGCCAATGCGGCTCTGGTTGATACTATTGTTGGTATGCCCAAATCCAGGCAGGAGAGTGGTGGGATATAATGTTCTGTTCTTTTGTCCAAAGTGACGCTGTAAAAGATCACTGCTTGTTTTTTGTGCTGCTAAAACAAACCTTTGTTTTGTACATCAGAAAACATGCATCTCCTGGCAATTTGTGCATTATGGCGTAATCACAAACATCTGAAGGAAGAACACCCACAGACTCACATGCTAACGTAACTGGACACAGGTCTCACTCTCTCATTTCCCTCTTCTTTTTTTCTCTCAGCGTGGAAAGACACTGTAATTAGAGACAATTGAGAAAACTCAATTTTAAATATTTGCTTGTAAAACAAGAGAAAGAGCAGAAGTTAAGAGCTAGTTAGTCTTCAGGGAAGATAACTTGCACCTACACACATCAGAGACTGCATTCTGGCTTTCCACTCAGAGATATAAGAAAATATACGTACAAATGAACCATTTTCTCAGTAAAAAAACAAACAAAACATTTGTTTCCTGTGTCAGACATGTTGTTGAAATGTAATGAGGTGTTGAATGTTACTCTCAGTGGCGGAAAACAACGATGAGAATTGACAGTGTTTCTCCTCTCTCTGACAGAATCTGGACGACTGGACGTACAACTCTTCACCAAACAAGGAGATCTGTTCCCAGACCAGAGATACTTCCACCAAAACATACACATCCCTTCCTCCAGCAAACACCTATCCCTTTTTCTCTTAAATCCCTGGCCCGAATGAACATGGGCAGTGGACTGGATGCTTCAATTTAAGGACAGATATGCCATTGAAGCCTGGCAATAACATGTGTACAGCCTGTGTACGGCCTACACTCTTAAACTTTGGACACTTTGGAACCCACGTGAGAATGCATAAGGTCCACATGATAGACTTTTTGCATGTGCAGAACTTCCTACATAATGACTTGAACAGCGTCTGAAAGACTGTCACTGAAAAAGAACTGAGGAAGCAAATAAAATGTCTGCTTTCAGGTTTGGTTGCCTTAGGCGTCTCGGCGATGACAACGATTTTTATACCACTTCAAAGAGGGAGATTCTTTGCCAATTGAACCCTGTGATGAGCGATGATGATAATGATGCCATAGAGACAGATAGCAGGCGGTCATAGCCAATGAATGTTTACAGCTAAGATGCTAATAAGCTAATAGTTTAAGCTCTTCAACCACCATTTTGTGGTAAAGAAGAGTTTTAAATATACCTGACTCAAATGTTCAGCTGTTGTAGTAACTCAACTGCTTTATTCCCGTGATGCCTGTGTATTTCTGATTTTATTATTTTCCTAAATAGCAAGTTGACTTAGCATATGCATACATTAATTGCTTATTCTGAAAGGTTAGCCTACACTTTACGCAAATTGCCTTATATCAGAGTGACTACAGTATTATGCAATAACTTATGCAGGTATCCTGTAAAGTGACACATACTGACAGTTCTAGAAACAATGTTCTAATTGCATATACAAGATACTGTAATGAGAGAAAATATAGCTTGAATGCTGTAAATGTAGTCACTCCTTCAACAGGTTTGGAATTTAAGATATTAGGTATTAGGTAAATACGACAATACACTATCAGTTTTTATTTTTGAGAGATATTGTATGTATTGGAAATTTAAAGCAGCACCATACTTTTGTAATTGAGACAAATTCCATTTGAGTTGCTACTGGTTACTGGTAATTAGTGGGACTAGCATTTGGAATTACCGTCCTCTACAAATCAATGCTGTTGGATTTCCCCATGTGCTCATCCGTAGGTTCATTACATGAACTCCTGTGGATAATAAATGCTGTTTTGTTCAGATTTTCTTTGAAGTAGTTTGATCAAGCCACATTTGCAGATCATTTAAAAATTTATGTCTTTTAAAATTTCTCCGCAGCATTGGATAAATATAAATATAATGAACTATATTAAATTAAATTTCTATGGTTAGCAGATATATATATTATGAACTATGGTTAACTGAATTATTTCATTATTCAAGTTTCCTACATAAATTGCAATATATTTTGTAGTGGACAAATCAAGACACTCAGTTATATGCAGTATTGTCTATTGATATATAAAACAAATACATCTCTAAATTTGGATTACCTGAGTAGCAAAATAGCTTTAAGCTATACTATATGGTATAAAAGCAACGTAATGATGTGTTATGAGTTAAGTGCCTTATATTTTAAATAAATCATTAAAAAAAACACAATCATTGAGCAAATACCACTTCCCTTTTATTAAGGAAAATACTAAAACCGTGAACAGAACAGAACATAACAGAAGAAAATACTAAGAGTTATTCACTGTACAAGTACAAAGAACAAACCATAAGACAACCATATCTAACCTCTACTTGGCTTGTTTTATACTTTTTTATAAATCAAAATCCAGTTCATTAAGGCTACCTTTCCACAGGTTTGTCTTTACCTTTCCACAGGTTTGTCAGCACAACTCAAGGCACATTATGAGGATGTCTGTATTTTGGTCTCAGTAGCTATCTACAGAATCAATTAGAGATTACACAATCAATAAAACACAATCAATGAGCATAAACTCATGTAAGACAAAGAGCTTGTTGACACAAAGTATGACATGAACTTCATCAGAACAAAAGTAAAAGCAGAATAAAACAGAAACTAAAACCCTTCCGATGGACTGTACTAATACTAACAACGCTGCCAGGTACAGTGGAGATCCACGGCGGCCATGTTGGTCCACAAACCTAACTGTAATCACATTAAATGTATTTATTTGAAGATGATCTCCTTTTCACTGTCGTTACAATATCAGACATGGTTTGTATCATACAGGCTTTGTAGGTTCTAATAAAAAAGCATTGTTATTAGAACAAGGTTTTGGTTACATATACTGTAGAGCATTGTGAACTACTTTATCAGTAGAACAAGAAATGATACATTTGTCTGTAGCACCATCTGATTATCTTCCAACATCAAACACAAGGCACTGCAAAGACATGAAAAGGTTTCACAGACAAACAAACAGACACAGATATTAAATCATAATGTCACCGAAAGCGGTGACAAGAAATGTAAAGGAGTTGTTTAAAAAAATCCTTCTGTGCCTCTGCTGATATTTAGCTGCAAGCTTCAATCATGAACCGTGAGACTCTTTGATGTTGTTTGAAGAGGGCATACCAGTCCACCGCTAGCATACGGTTCTCATAAGCTTTGGTTTGTCTTAACCTGTGTCCAATTGCACTATATGGATAACTACTGTAGCTCAACATGCTAACTCCTCTGTTTGAACTGCTCAATCTACAACTGCAGTTTGGTCCAGGAACAATAATCCATTATCTTTCTTCTTTTTTTTCTTTCTTTTTTTCGTAAAAAGAGTGGCACAACATCAGATGAGAACAAACGCTTGTTCACTTGTCTTTCTTATTATTGAAAAAAATAACTATCAAGAAATTACAGCCCACCACAATATACAAAACACAGCAGGAGTGTTCGTCCATAGGTTAAAACACTGGTCTCTGTTGACTAACGCACAACAGTAAAAAGGCCTGGTCAGAGAGGAATAACAAAGGAGGAGATTGGTCAGAATGCTTTTAGCTAAGAAGTAAATCCTAACAAGTCCTTCATTAAGACATTTTAAGTGCATATAGTTTTGGATTGAAATTTGTGTTAGAATAACTTCATTCTTATGTGCCGTCCATAGTTTAAGGTCTACAGTGACCTACTGTCATTTAAAACGGGGCAACAGCTCAGATGTTTTGGTAATCTGCCTCGAATTCAGCCTCTTTGGTTGGTCGTCTCACCCTCATGATGAGGGGACGTACATACACTGATTTGCATATAATCACAATGTGTGTGTGTGTGTGTGTGTGTGTGTGTGTGTGTGAGTGTGTGCGTGTGTGTGTGTGTGTGTGTGTGACTATTAAGGCATCAAGACATTGGTCAGTGTTTCATGACAAAAAACACACTGAACACCGCATATCGACATATTTTGACATTTCACAAAACAGTCCAAACAATCAGTGAATATTCATCGTCAGCTTTGAAACAGAAGTCAAATAAGTTTTATCGTCAACCCCGAGACAGCTTGACAACGGTCTCCTAGGTGACGCTGCTCTCCTTGTCCACAGTGCAAAGAAAACACCGTTCCTGAAGGCCTTCACACCCCATAAATACAAAACGATATCATCGAAATGAGACGCGTTGAAGTGTCCCCGATGTAAGTGCAGTCGATGTATCTGTTCTCCTTCATGTGACTTCCTGTTGTGGAAGACTTCCTACTTCCTGTGTGACTCAGCTCTGTAAGCCTGGCGGTGTGCCACGGTGACCAATGAACCTGCCGGAGGCTCCGGTCGTCCTGTTCTCCAAGGCCGGTCTGTTCAAGTCACGTCATGCTACGTCAAGTCATAACCTCCCAGTGGTGTTTGAGAGTGGTCTGGAGAAAATAGAAGGTCCTTCGTTTCTCTATAGCGATCCTTTCTTCTCTGTGTTCTCAGAGTTCAATGTCATAGTTGCACGTAGCACAGAGGGAAAAGCAGGAGCGGCGTTGTGTTTTGAACACACGTTTGCCTGTCTCTGTCCAAACCAGTTTTTTTCTCAATGTGTGTGTTCCGGGTTGAGGCAGATGAGTCGTAGTAGTACTGTGTTCTGAATGAGTGGATGAGGCAAACGCTGGTCAGTTGGACTATAGTGGTCACAGTGAAACCCGTAAGCTACAGGCAATGGAGTGGATCAAATCAGAAGATGCAGTTGGTCAATTTGATCACAGTATTTGTGTTTGTGTGTGTGTGTGTGTCTGCATTCAGAAGTGTATGTGTGTGTGTGTGTGTGTGTGTGTGTGTGTTTGTGTGAGTATATGTGTGTGTGTGTGTGTGTGTTTATGTGTGTTTATGTGTGTGTGTGTGTGTGTGTGTGTGGTGCACAGTCTTCCCTACATAGAGTCATTTTCTCCCTCCATGAGTTCATCTGTATGTCTCCTGCAGATGGAAGGATAGAGAGAGGAGAGAATGGAAGAGAATATGTTTCTGTAGGCCTCAAACAAATAAACATATAGTATCATATCATCTCCAGAAATATAGTGAAGAAATTTGACACAGCACAAAACGACAAACGACAATTCCACTATTTCCTTGTGGTAGACTCAATCAAGTATTTCAAATACAATTTGAACCCAGGAATGTTTATTGTCATACGACATTGTGTCAGTAGTGTTACCTGTCTGTGTGTCCATTGTGGTCCATTGTGTCAGTAGTGTTACCTGTCTGTGGTGAGGTGTCAGTAGTGTTACCTGTCTGTGGTGAGGTGTCAGTAGTGTTACCTGTCTGTGGTGAGGTGTCAGTAGTGTTACCTGTCTGTAGTGCGGTGTCAGTAGTGTTACCTGTCTGTGTGTACATTGTGTCAGTAGTGTTACCTGTCTGTGTGTCCATTGTGTCAGTAGTGTTACCTGTCTGTGGGTACATTGTGTCAGTAGTGTTACCTGTCTGTGGGTACATTGTGTCAGTAGTGTTACCTGTCTGTGTGTCCATTGTGTCAGTAGTGTTACCTGTCTGTGTGTACATTGTGTCAGTAGTGTTACCTGTCTGTGGTGAGGTGTCAGTAGTGTTAACTGTCTGTGTGTCCATTGTGTCAGTAGTGTTACCTGTCTGTGGTAAGGTGTCAGTAGTGTTAACTGTCTGTGGTGAGGTGTCAGTAGTGTTACCTGTCTGTGGTGAGGTGTCAGTAGTGTTAACTGTCTGTGGTGAGGTGTCAGTAGTGTTACCTGTCTGTGGTGAGGTGTCCCATAGAGAGAGAGGCCAGGGCTGACACCGCACCGCTCTCCACAGAGTCCCGCCTCACACAGCGCCTCTGGGCCTGCTGGTGGGACAGGTCTGCTGTGTGGGCCAGCACCCTCACTGACTGCCAGTACTCACCTGGGAGAGGGAGAGAGAAGGTTGGTTGATAACTAGATTTTTTGATATAGTATATGATATTTACATCTAAAGTGTCTTAGTGAGTGTATACATTTTTATATACGGTCCCAGTGGGAACCAATCGGACATTGTAAGCATTACTAACGCCATGCTCTACCAACTGAGTCACACAGGACCACAGGACCACTTCTGGAAGGTTCTGGTTTTTGTATTCTTCAAATGTTCTAACTGTATGTAAGTCTTCAGCAATACGTGTGTGTGTGTGTGTGTGTGTGTGTGTGTGTGTGTGTGTGTGTGTGTGTGTGTGTGTGTGTGTGTGTGGTCATCAGGAAGTCTGAAACAACTATTCAAATGCATTTCACCATCTCTCCTTGTGCAACATATTTGCCAAACAAGGGGGGGGGGGGGTTCCCCACAGCATACTGGACACTTTCAAAGTGAAAGAATAATTTCAAAATGTCATATAATGAATGAAAAGAGAAGACCTGTATGAAGAAGCATTTACTCCCCTCCCTGTGGCAGGGCTCAAATGAGCATTTCTTCGTCAATATGTTGAATTGAGTCAATTCAGTGCAATGATAATAGTTCAACCCTTTTTTTATTAATAAACTTGTCTTTGTATTGTCTCTCGTTTCAATAGATATAAATGATACACTCTGTTGATCAGGTTGTCAATACAAACTGAACAGAACTGCTCAGGAATGCTAGGCTGAGGCCTGGGGAGTTACAAGCCCACACAATGGGACATCATTCCAGTCACTATTGGTCCATATAAACGAATGGATTTTTAAATATTTTTAAATCTATTTTAAATTCAACAAAAAAAGCAAAAAAAGAGGCTGTCCCTTGTGAAGAATAGTGGTACCTGCATCATATTATTGGTTTAGATTTAAAACATTTGATTTAGAAATGTGCTGAGTTGGTATTGACAGCCTAATCAAAACATTGTGTAACTGATTCATTTTAAAATCATAATTAAGATATATTCTTTTACGAAATCACACAAACTACTATACTTGCAGAGGACTTATCTTAACGTAGTGTAGATCAGTAGGAACATCCCAGCTGAATGTATGTCAGTTTCAGACTCAGAGTAACAAACTGCCAAACTGAATTCCTTTATGTATCTTCTCAAGGTTTCTTAGTCTAGGACATGCGTGTGTCTCTTGACACATGGAGGAAAGGACATCAATCATTGGAGTATGAGTAAGAGTGTGTGTGTGTGTGTGTGTGTGTGTGTGTATGAGGACCTTAGTGTGTACAGTATGTGAGTGTGTCTGATGATGTGAGTGTGTGTGTGTGTGTGTGTGTGTGTGTGTGTGTGTTCCAACTATGAATCCCGCATATATTTCACCCTCTGCCTAAATGAAGGGCTTAACATTCCTGTGGCTTTGCAAATATTTTTAATTAATCTAATTGGATTGGGCTAAAACATTTGTGTGCAATCAGGAGGGGATGTTGTGGAGGTCGTGTGCCAGAGAAGTGTTTGAAGATAATTGGAGCCAGGAAGGCAGTGGCTTGTGTGTGTGTGTGTGTGTATGTGTGTGTGCATGTGCGTGTGAGTGTGTGTGTGTGTGTGTGTGTGTGTGTGTGTGTGTGCATGTGTGTGTGCGTGTGCATGTGCATGGGTGTGTGCGTGCGTGTGTGCATGTGTGTGTGCGTGTGCATGTGCATTTGTGTGTGTGTGCGTGCGTGTGTGTGCGTGCGTGCATGCGTGGGTGCGTGTGTGTGTGCGTGCGTGCGTGCGTGTGTGTGTGCGTGTGTGCGTGTATGTGAGTGCGTGTGTGCGTGTGTGCGTGCGTGTGTGCGTGCGTGTGTGCTTGTGTGTGCGCGTGCGTGTGTGTGTGTGTGTGTGTAAGGGATGGGACAGACAGACAGACAGAGAGGTGGTCAGAGAGAAACAACAGCACAAGGTCAACAGATGGAGCGATACTGTCGATGGAGGGAGAAAAAAGGGAGAAAGACAGAGAGATTGAAGTTCTAGAGATGGATGGAGTTGCAGAAAGAGAGGGGGAGGGAGGGGGGGCAGAGAAAAAAGACAATGGATGGAGAAAGAGAAGGACATATGTAGAGGATAATAGACAAGAGTGAGTAAACCAAAAGATAGGTATAGCAGGAACAGAGCAAATCATCCCTCTGCAGAAAAAGAAAGGGAGATAAAGGGAGAAAGAGGAAGAGAGAAAGAGAGAGAGAGACAGAGAGAGAGACAGAGAGAGAGAGAGAGACAGAGCGAGAGAGAGAGAGAGAGAGAGACAGAGAGAGAGAGACAGAGAGACAGAGAGAGAGAGAGACAGAGAGAGACAGAGAGAGAGAGAGACAGAGAGAGAGAGAGACAGAGAGAGAGAGAGACAGACAGAGAGAGAGAGACAGAGAGAGAGAGAGACAGAAAGAGACAGAGAGATAGAGAGAGAGAGAGCGCACTAGACAGTAGCAGACACTCACCCTGAGCCTGCAGGACTCTCTGGAGAGAGCGGACAGCGCTAGCACAGGGTCTCCTCTCCACCACGGCCTGAGACAGGGGCTGCACCTGAGGGGTGAACCCAAGACACAGACAGACAGACAGACAGGGGTTAAGAAGAGAGGGCACATGCACACACATACACACACACACAGACTCGCACACACACACACACACACACACACACACACACACACACACACACACACAGACTCGCACACACACACACACACACACACACACACACACACACACACACCCTTCTGTCACCTGTGTGCCCACCCTCCCTCCCTCCCGCCCTCCCGCCCTCCCGCCCTCCCACCCTCCCACCCTCCCACCCTCCCGCCCTCCCGCCTCACCTCCAGGCCCAGCAGGGCGCTGACGCAGGCCTCTGAGGCGTCACAGATGGCGGTCAGGTCGTGACCTCCCTCCAGCGCCAGGACCGCCCGGCCCCCCGCCAGCTCCATCAGCTGACGCGTGAGGAAGCCAAAACCTGAGGGGGAGATACAGGGACCATGGGGTTAGACCAGGGGCCTCATTAAAACAAAGGTATTTGAACGTCATCTTTAACTTGCACGTAAGCACATTTTTCTAAATGGACGCAAGCATTATTTATAAAACGGGCTGCGCTAAAATTGCGTACGTCTGTCGTACATACTTCCGTCTATAAATAACAACTATACTTGAAATTGAACGCAGTTGAATGAGCTTTGTATTTACGCCCTGTGATAGCGGCCTGTGACCACTCGGTGAGTTTCCCGTCTTTGAAAATGAGTCTATAGCCTCTTTCACACATAGTTCCCTGTAATTTCCATGGAATCCCAAGCTGTGCCAACCAGGCATTTTCGCTGTTCACACATGAGCCAAGTGCGCTCGCCAACTAAAGCACTTGATTACCCTTGATATAAACATACTTTTTTTTTGATTGATTGATTGAAAACCTTTATTGTCCCCATTGGGGAAATTTTGTTGTCAAACAGCTCAGTTAGGGCAGAAAACATTCAGTACAGAAAACAGAAAAACATTCAATAAAAAACATAAAACAGTGCAGGCTCAATAAGTAAAAAGTTCCAAAAGTTCCATCTCCAGGTCTCCCCCACCCTGCAGGGCCTGGTTGTAGAGTCGGAGTGCAGCTGGAATAAAGGACTGTCCAAATCTTTTTGTACTTTGACGGGGGAGAACAAATCTGTGGCTGAACTTGCTCCTCATCCCTGCCAGCTCGCAGTACATCGGGTGGGAGGGATTGGCCAGCATGGCCGCCAGTTTTTTCCCCATCCTCTGTTCTGCCACCACCTCTAGGCTGTCCAGCCCGGTCCCCACCACAGAGCTGGCCTTCTTCACCAGTTTGTTTAGCTTCGCAGCATCCCTGGCACAGATGTTTCCACCCCAGCAGGCCACGGCGAAGAACAGAACGCTGGCAACCACCGACTGGTAAAACATTTGCAGCAGCTTGTTGCAGACACCGAAAGACCTTAGCCTTCTCAGGAAAAACAGTCTGCTCTGCCCTTTCCTGAGAAGAGCCTCGGTGTTGTCAGTCCAGTCCAGTTTGTTATTAATTTGTACTCCCAGGTACCTGTAGGAGTCCACCCTCTCGACTTCCACCCCCTTGATGGTGATGGGGGCTGGGGTCCTTCTCTTCCTCCTAAAATCCACCACCAACTCCTTTGTTTTGCTGGTGTTAAGCAAAAGGTAGTTGGTGTCGCACCACTGCACGAAGCTCTCCACCAGGGCCGATAAAGTGCTTATGTGTGCTTATGTGCTTATGGACTATACTAGTCCATAAGCACAGTATGGGAGAACTTGGTGATAAGCATAATATGAGTTGACTCAATTAGACATAATATATTATGCGCTCTGCGCTGCGGGCTATGGTGTTTTTTGAAGGATTTTCTGTATGCCCATCCAGATCCATTGTGTATGTCAAAATGTACCCATATGATCGTAAATAACCTTATAACAGGGCTTATAATGTATATAAGACCTTTATCACGCCTCAATTTAGAATGATTAGGCCTACACCATACCTAATGGCATATAAAGGAAGACTGAAATAGAATCATAAACATCAGACTTTTTAAATCTTGAATTTAATAAATTTTCTCGGCTGATAACAACATCGTTAATTTTTTCAATTTTATTTTCATAGAATTTTCACTTCGCATGAATTACAGTAGGCCTAGGCATTAACGTGTTCGAGTGCGGCTCACATGCCTGTAATAACTCTGCATAACCAGTAGGTAATGTGCGTACGTCAAGTCAATACCTGACGTAGAGCTATGATCGTTTCCACGGTCAAATTGACTCACGTTGACATTTTATAAATCACTTTGACGTGGTTTTCTACGTACGTCATGGGTAAGATCAAAATGTATCCAAAGTACTTTCTATAAATGAGGCCCCAGGGAAGACTAACTAGAACAAACCTGAGGGGTTAGACCAGGGAAGACTAACTAGAACAACAGAGAACATCTTTATCGGTCCATGTCGCAACTGCATACAGTGCATTCGGAAAGTATTCAGACCCCTTCACTTTTACCATATTTTGTTGTGTTATAGACAAATGAAGTGTTACCATGGGAAGTGGGGCCAGGTGTTCTAGAGGTGACCATGCCTCTCTTCACCATGGTCTCCAAATCAGCTGAGAAGGGCAGGAATGGTGCGATGGGGAGAAGAGAGGGGAGAGTGACCCCACGACACTCCAATTACTCACTGTGTACATTAGGATGTCACTACCAACTCAGCAAATTTGAGCATTTTCTCTTGATCCTGACAAACTCCTCAGTCCCTGCCAGTGACAAATATACCCATAACTTGATGCAGCTCCACTATTCTTCACACAAGATGGTTCAGAAACTGCATTGCATGTGCTGGATTTGCACTAAACTTAATAATTTGTAGTAAAACCAAATAAACATAGTCACTTTCTTTGCTGTATCACTTGAATTCATTGTTGCAAACATAATTATGGATATGAGATTATGTTTCCATTAAGGGATTATTATTTTGGCCACTTGGTTATAGACTTATTTGATTGATTGAGATGATGTTGTCCCATTGGCTGTGCTTTTTCCTCTCCACCACTCAACTTTGAATGAATGAATGGTCTTTATTTAAATGAATGAATGGTCTTTATTTGTCATTGATATAGTACAGGTACCAAACAACGAAATTTGGGAGGGGGGGCTCCCCTGGTGCTAGGAAAGAAAAAAAAAAAAAAAAAAGGAGCTGGTTTACATAAATAAAGGCTATGTACACTATCCACTATACTATACTGTACAAATAAAACACTGTGCTGTACTCTATGCTATGCTATACCTATTCTAACATTTCCTATTCTCTGCAACCTTGTGTACCCTAGGGTTGTCATATTGCACATAGTGTTATTGCACATTCATTGCAAAGGCTTGCAGGCTTGAAATGTACACATTTGTGCCTCAGCACTACACCTGATTTTCAATCCAGCAGCTGCCATCAATCCGTCCAGACTGTCCAGGGCCCAGAACCTAGGTCTTTGCTGTGTTCAGGGCCTGGATGGCCCTGGGGTAGAAGCTGAGCTTCAGTCTGTTTGTCCTTGCGAACATGGTCCTGTACCGCCTGTTCGAGGGCAGCCGAGCAAAGTGTTCGTACCCAGGGTGGGATGGGTCTCTGGAGATCTTGGAGGCCTTCCTGAGGCAGCGTGTGTTGTACAGCTCTTCCAGAGAGGGGAGGGGGGCGCCGGTGATCTTCTGGGCCGTTCTCACGACTCTCTGTAGCGCATTCCTCTCTGCGGCTGTGCAGCTGGAGAACCAGTTGCAGATGCAGTAGGTGAGGATGCTCTCCACTGCGCAGCGGTAGAAGGCC
This sequence comes from Nansenia antarctica, assembly GCF_963989245.1. NCBI lineage: Eukaryota > Metazoa > Chordata > Actinopteri > Argentiniformes > Microstomatidae > Nansenia > Nansenia antarctica. Next base: position 25,307,543 of record NC_137676.1, read on the forward strand.
ACCAGCATCTCCTGTCTGATGTGGTCTTTCCTGAGGACTCTCAGGAAGAAGAGCCGCTGTTGTGCCTTCTTGATGATGGCTGCTGTGTTGTTCTTCCAGGACAGGTCATCCTGTATGTGCACCCCCAGGAATCGGAGGGTTGAGACTCTCTCCACGCTCCCTCCGTCGATGAGCAGGGGCTGGACCTCAGATTTTTTCCTCCTGAAGTCCACGATGATTTCCTGGGTCTTTGACTGGTTCAGCAGCAGGTTGTTAACCTTGCACAGCTTGCTCAGCTGCTCTACCTCATCCCTGTACGCCGCCTCGTCCCCCCCCGAGATGCAGCCCACCACGGTGGTGTCGTCTGCAAACTTTACGATGGAGTTGCTGGGGTGGACGGGGGTGAAGTCGTAGGTGTAGAGGTTGTAGAGGATGGGGCTTAGCACGCAGCCCTGGGGGGACCCAGTGCTGAGTCTGAGGGCTGTGGAGGTGTGGGAGCCCACCCGCACCCTCTGGGGGCGGTCGGACAGGAAGTCCTTGATCCATTCACATATAGAGTGTGATAGTCCCAGGTCTAGTAGTTTGGTCACTAGCCTGTCTGGAAGGATGGTGTTGAAGGCAGAGCTGAAGTCCACAAAGAGCAGTCTCGCGTAGCTGTTTCCCCTCTCCAGGAACTTTGTAGATTTGTGTAAGTCTCCCCAGGCCTCAGGGTAGCATTCCTGTACAGTTTTGTTTCTCTCCATTTGCTCAATTTATAATAACAACCTGATCCACACAGTGTGTAATTGATTCCTATGCAAATCAGAGACCCTATAAAAACAAAGATATTGATTCCAAAATTAACTATTGTCCTTGCATTAAGATGGACTCAATTCAACTTATTAACTGATTTGTTGATTTGTTTGTTGTATTGTGTGTGGATTGATGGCAAATCATTTGAATTTAATCCATTTTAAATTGAGGCTATAACACAACAAGATGTGGAAAAAGTGAAGGGGTCTGAATACATACTGTACACACAAATACTGTACATCTATCAGCCCCAGTTTTTTTCCTGTCAGCCCTGAGATTCGAACCAGCAATCTTCCAGTGACTTGGCCGCCTCTCCTCGAGAGTGTCTCCTCGAGAGTCTCTTGTATCTGAATGAGTGAGACAGAAGATTGTTTCGTTGCCACACAACTGAGTGCAGGGTGGGTTGGAAGTTCTGCGTCTGTATGGCTTTGAGAAGGAAGCTGTGGCCGACGCGGTCGGTCCCACCACCCAGCCATCTGAAGCGTCTGCCCTAGTCAGTCAGAGATCTACAGTCAGTCAGAGATCTACAGTCAGTCAGAGATCTACAGTCAGTCAGAGATCTATAGTCAGTCAGAGATCTACAGTCAGTCAGAGGTCTACAGACGTCCACAAACTCACATGGAGATTTTTGCGGGAGCCATATTGGTACTCGAAAGACAACTGACAAATGAGGAAGTCTTAGGAAGATTCCCAAAATTGGGAACTACGAAGTAGTTATTGGTGTATGTTTCTATCATATTATGACAGGAAAAACGGCAACATGCTTTAAAACAGTTTGACTGGGATAGCGATGCATTGAGAGAAGATTTCCATTCTGGACAAGACATTACCTGCCATTGTTGACTCAGATATTAGGAGTGGAATTTGATGGTCAGAGTCATGATGGTCAACAGAGTTTTAACTGTGACTCTTGACACTCCAAAGAGTAGAGAAACACCTATATTGGGGTCAACTCCCCACCTCTACTCCTAGGAGAATTCACAAATAGAAACTTGATTCACAAATTTCAATTGTGTCATTGTTATTGAAACCTAGGTGCCAAAATGGAAGATATAGTTAGCCAAACTCTCTCACTGTATCTCTCAGTAGTAACCACTGTGTGTGTGTGACAGCGTGTGTGTATCAGAGAGGAGCTGAGGGAGAGTTATTGAGCTTACACTTGGCTGACACTTTGTAACCCCCCAGAGGGGCAGGATGTCCCTCCACGGCATCGAAACCAGATGAGACCAGCACCACGTCAGGAGAAAACTCACGGGCTATGGGCATCACTACAGTCCTGCAGAGACAGGGGACAAAGAGAGAAATATTAAAGGTCTGGTGTCGTTTTACGCTTTAATGCCCTCTCTGGCTGCAATGAAAATGAAAAGCCTATACATGCTACATTTTTTGTTATAGCAGCAAACATGTGCATGTCCGTAAACACAGAAACAGAATGAGTAAAGGCTGGAGCTCGGACTCAACACGTTTAGAAAGCGCTTTCGGGAACCAAAAACAGAGCTATTCACTTAAGGGTC
>NC_137676.1:25317327-25339827 GCF_963989245.1 Nansenia antarctica
TGTGTGTTTGTGAGTGCATGTGAGTGCATGCATTCATATGTGTGTGTGTTTGTGTTTAGATCCCATATGGGGACCAGAAATGGCTGTGCTGCTCAATTATCAATATGTGTGCTACTGTACGGTGTGCTCAAGAACAGTGTGTCTCTGTGTGTGTGTGTGTGTGTGTGTGTGTGTGTGTGGGTGTGTTTATGTGTTTAGATCCCATGTGGGGACCAGTGATAGCGAAGGTCTCTTACCCAGTCCACGATGAGAATCTTACTGACGCTGAGTTTCTGTTGGAGTTGCTTGGCTGCTATGGCAACAGAGTTGAAGAAGCAGAAACCCCTTTGGACAGACAGACGTGTACGGCATTATTAGGACTTATTATGTCCCCCAAATGACTCTGTTGTGAATGTCCCCACTACATACATGAGAGCTAGTACCCACTACACACATGAGAGCTAGTACCCACTACACACATGAGAGCTAGTACCCACTACACACATGAGAGCTAGTACCCACTACACACATGAGCTATCAAATGACTCTGTTGTGAATGTACCCACTACATACATGACAGCTATCCGTTTGGGAATTCAAATGGGAACATATTTTGTAACATTTGAAAGTGAAAACCCCAACAACAACAAAATAGTTTCTTTAGGACCGTCTCTCACAAGGTGTTTCACCTGCCTTTTCATAGCCGCTCAAAAAGACATGGGGTGAAACGTGAGGAGGGGTGTTCATATCGCCATGAAGCTACCCTCCTTTACCGGCCGCGAGCGCTGTTTCACTTCGCTTGTCGCCGGAAAAACACAAACAACACAAACGGTGAAAAAAGGGTTGAAATCAAAGTTCGCGCAACTTTCTGATGAAATGTATGAGGCTGTTTCAGAGAATGACCTCAACATGACACAATGACACATTGTGCCTCAGACCGGTATGCGTAGAGGACAAAGAAGGTGTGAATGTAAAAGTGTCGACGTAGGAAAAACTGAAAAAGGAATGTTGAAAGCGGTGGTGTCAGCAGGAGACAGGAGTCATAAACTTCGAAGAGTGTGACAGTATATCATATCTGCTGTCCAACTCCCCTCATCCAGAAAAGTCATTATCAACCCATAAATAACCACTGACAAGCTCTGCTGAGCACACACACATACACAGCTGAATGTGGTTAGCCTACTAATGCCTTGCTATCTAAGACTGACACACACGCCTCACGCACACACATGCACACACGTATGCACGGAGGTGGTCCTAGGGCGACAGCAGAGTTCAACGTGCGTTTTTGCGAAGCAGGCAGATTTATTTTCTGTGAGCAGGTAGAACACACTGCTCCTTACAATCAATCACATACTGTAACATGCCCTCTCTCTCTCTCTCTCTCTCTCTCTCTCTCTCTCTCTCTCTCTCTCTCTCTCTCTCTCTCTCTCTCTCTCTCTCTCTCTCTCTCTCTCTCACACACACACACACACACACACACACACACACACACACACACCTACACACACACTACAAACACTCACGTACGCACACACACACACACACACACACACATGTACACACACACACACACACACCTACAAACACGCACGCACGCACGCACGCACGCACACACACACGCACACCCTCTTGGAAAGTACTTTTGAAGTGTAGTGAACCCTTTGAAAATCTTTCAGAGACCTCTCCTGGCCCATGTGTGTGTGTGTGTGTGTGTGGTGCAGTACTTACGAGGGGCTAGAGTGGGCTGCATGGTGTCCAGGGGGCCTCACCACTGCGAATCCATTCTGTGAGCAGGGAATAGAAGTTGTGAAAACGTAGATTCTCTATTCCACTAAAACAACAATTGGATATCAGACTTCTAGCCAGCTGTGTCAGGGTTCCTGCAGGTTTCAACAAGTCAAACAGAAGACTTTTAAGAGCTTTTTAAGACGACTTTTAAAATAATTTAAGACCTATTTCACGGCCATAACAGTTTGTTTGTTTTTTTCACGTTCAGCATAAGAACGGATTCATGAATTGTATTCATGTTGGACATCAGAACAGACACAACAGTAAACAACAGACCCGTGCATGCAGACAGACATACAGACAGACAGACAGCCCTCTGCACCACAGGCAGGCTTTCAGCCCAGTGGTGGACACAGAACCACAAAGGGAAGACTGTACATGTTACAGCGCTGTAACGTTCCCTCCTTGCTGGCTCGTTGTGGAACAATGTGTGCATTGCCCTCAGCAGAGTCCACAGCGTGTGTGTGTGTGTGTCGACCACAGCCTGGAGGAAGCCTTTTTACCCAAGTTGCTGAAATATCAGCAGCTCAAGCTGAACATCTCACAACTAGGCTACAAATGTCATCTTTTAGTCTTCATGTTTGGCAGCCTGGGTCATGTTCACAAGCTGGTGGTTAGGGGCCTTCAGATTGCCCACATCTCCCAGAGAAAGGCTAAACAGTTAACTAGGTGTTGCTCCATATCTGCTATTATCGTTAGCTCTCAATATGGAGACGGCGTTGCTTTTAGAGTAGATACTGTTTAACAGTAATGCTATTGTATCTGTTAACCCACATGTGAAACATCCTCTGTGTTAATATCGTATGTGTACGATGGTTGCTGCACAGTCACAAACGTAAATGAATGATAAATAAAGCATCTCAAATGTGTGAGAGTGTGTGTGTGTGAGAGTGTGTGAGTGTGTGAGAGTGTGAGAGTGTGTGAGAGTGTGAGAGTGTGTGTGTGTGTGTGTGTGTGTGTGTGTGTGTGTGAGAGTGTCACCTTCAGCTCCCCCGTGACCACCCTGAAGGCCAGCTCTGTCACGCTGCCCGCAGCCATCCTGGACCCCGTGGCCGTGTGCATCTCATTCCAGACCGTATCGTTATCCACCTGTCCGTCACACAAAGCCAGCCAATCATATGAAGGACAAGGGCGGGACCGTTTTAAGATATCTTTGAATTGTTTTGAAAAAATAGGGACGAGTGAAATTTTCCTGTTCATTTAGCTTATTTTAAGTCCTATTTTCCCCATTTTATTTATTTTTGTCCCTTGTTTTTGAGAGCTGACGTTTTTGCAGTGTGGATGTCACTTTTGTCACCGACTTGACGAAACAATGAGTAAACAGTCTTGACAGACTGTGGTGAGTGGTATGGTATCAGACTACAGACCTACTGTACTGTACTGTGCATGACTACCTCATAAAGAGTAGCATGACTGGGAAGTCAAACGTGGGTTGATGGGCGCGGGTAACGTTTACCACACGTCACCACAGACTGATTCTAACTGCAGCTGATGACAACACTCAGAGGGGTACACACACTTCTTACAGTTTTTTTCTCTCCTGAAATTCTCTCTCTCGCTCGCTCATCCTTTCTTTCTCAGAATTCCTCTCTCTCTCCCTCTCTCCCACCCTCTCTCTCCCTCTCCCTCTCTCTCTCTCTCTCTCTCCCACCCTCCCTCTCTCCCTCTCTCTCCCACCCTCCCTCTCCCACCCACCCTCTCTCTCCCTCTCCCTCTCTCTCTCTCTCTCTCTCTCTCTCTCTCCCACCCTCTCTCTCTCTCTCTCTCCCTCTCTCTCTCTCTCTCACTCCCACCCTCTCTCTCTCTCTCTCCCTCTCTTTCTCTCTCTCTCTCTCGCCCGTTCATTCTTTGTTATTCCATGTTTCAAAACCGGAAATTTTCTGGCGGTTTGGCACGGCGGAACAATGAAATCAGAGGAATTTCTTTTATCACCGAGCATCTTGTTCCACTCAGCTCACTTCACCAGAGGAGCCCAGGGAAATCCAGGCAGATCAGGCGGCCTTATCAACACCATCCCCACCCCCTTCCTTTAACTCTGCACTGCTCTCTCTCTCTATCGCTTTCCCTCTGTTCCTCTCTACTTCTACTCATCTTCTTCCTCTCATCCTCCCCTCTTTCTCCTCTTCTACAGTGTTCATTCTTACACAGTACCTCCAACACTCCTCCAAGCAACAATGTCCCCCAGAGTCCACCTCTCCTCTCACTCTTCTTTCTCCTTCTCCTTCACATCTCTCAGCTTCTCTTTTGCCTTTGATATCTGATTGGTGTTAAAGCCCTGTCCTAGCCAACGACAACAGCATCAACAATGTGGAGATCCATTAGCCTAATTGTGTAATGAGCCATAATCAAGCGTGTAATGTTTGCTGTTCTGTAATGTGATTAGATAAGTGGAAAGATTTCGCATGACTTTTTGATTGTGTTTTTTTTCTTTTTTTAAGTAAGTGTGTGTGTTTGTGTGTGTGTGTGTGTGTGTGTGTATGTGTGTGTGTGTGTGTGTGTGTAAGTGTGTGTGTGTAAGTGTGTGTGCGTGTAAGTGTGTGTGTGTGTGTGTGTGTGTGTGTATGCATGTGTTTGTGATCTCACCCCGACTCCGCCACTTGGTAGCATCACAAACATCCGTTGAGATAAGATCCCTGCAAAAGAACGATAGATTGATGTATACGATTCATGTATACTCATGAATACATACAGTACTATCAATAAATAACACAACAAATGTGTGTGTGTGTGTGTGTCTCACCAGCGAGCTTGCGGTGGTCCAGTCTGAGGCGGGTGAGTGGGTTGGTGCCGTACAGCAGAACGTGTTTCTCAGAGTGGACCGACTGCAGCTCCTCTAGAGTAGCCTTCCTGCCTCTGATACACTAGACAGAAAACACACACACACACACACACACACAATTCAAAAACAATGATCATAACGCGCACACACACACTGGGGATGTAAAGGAGGTTTGCCATGTCAGGGTCCAGCCTAGCTGGCAGCAGGAGATCCCCCAGGCCTCTGGTGAGTGATGGTGTGTGGCGGAGCGTAGAGTAGCCTACTGGACCTCACACCGGCTCCCGAGGCCAAGCCACAGTCTGGACTGAAAGGCTGTGAAGTGTAGCGTCACGGTCACCGCTGGACTGGCCATACAATCTTTCTGCCCGCTGGCAGATGGGCCGCGCTAGTTTTGGGCCGGTCGGGCCGCCTGACCCCCCCCCCCCCCCCCCCCCCCAATTAAAAAAATAAATAAAATAATAATAATAGCACCGCCGAGCCCAAACTAGCGCGGCCCAAAATAACGCGGCATCAACTAGCGCTGAATCAAGCGGCGGCCCCCGTTTATACTAGCACATGGGCTGGCCCAATCACATGCTTAGGCCCTGCTGTCCATCGGCCCCCTCCCCCACTCTGATCCCTCGGCCGACAACCCAAGTACAGTGTCATGTCCGTAGATAAGATAGTGAAAGGGGTTGCCCAGAAAATTAGGGAGAAAAAAAGTAAGAAGCTACTACAGCTGCGGCTGCCACAGCAAAATCTTTACCGCTAACTAACGTTAGCACTGATGTGCCGTTAGCAATTGAGGAGGAGACAGAGGACACAGCTAGAGAGGTAAGCAATGTTGTTACTTGGTTTTACAAAAGCAAAGTTATGTTAGTCGCTTGCATTGGCCAGATTAAGGGAGCAGCAGCAGAGAATGTCTCATGACTTATGCTAACCCGTACAGGCAGCATGATTGCATTGCGCTTCACCAGGACTTGGCTGGAATTCATGCACACACAGTGATCTCTCTCGTGGTGTAACGTTAGTGCTGCTTGGCTGTGGACTCTATAGCTAACGTTAGATGGGGGTGTTCTGCATTTTGTGACTTTCTATTTTGTTGCTAGCTAGCAAGTTGAGGTATCACTGTCACTGACATAAATGCAATACCAACAATGGGTGTTAATAATACTTTTTATTTGAATTATTTTTTTTTTTTTTTAAATCTACACTAGCCTAGTTCAGAACTAATGAATGCTTTTTATTGCATGGAGAAATAAAACTCATGCAGTCTGCAACCCAATAATGTTGTCTTGCAACCTTCCATTTGAAATGACTGGGCTTCTGGTGTAACATAATGCAATCATGCAGCCTGTGTGTACATGTAAATGAGAACTTTGCTGATTTTGACAACCAGTTAGTTTACTTCTCTGTCCATGTCTTGTTGAACCAGGTTGAGCTGCTGCTGCCCTCCCCAGAAAAGCAGAGTGTCAGGGAAAGAGAGGAAAAGGAGAGAGAAAAAGATGAAACAGAGGAAACAGAGTGCCACGTTCAGGACTTCAATTACTTTGCCTGTCCTGAGCCTTCCATGCTAGATCACTTTTTAGATTACCACCCTCAGCAGAGAACCAAAAATACAGCGGCACAAAAGTATTTCACATGTGCAGATGGCACCAGTAGGAAGTGGCTCACATATTGCGAAGAACAGCATACATTGTTTTGTTTTGTCTGTATGGCATTTGGCAATAGCACTGACCCCAGAAAATGTATTACTGGAATGACAGGATGGAGACGTGCGCAACAGAATGTGGAGGAGCATGAAAAGAGTGCTACACACCGAAAGTGTGCTGAAGCCTATTTTCTAAGAAGTAGAAAAGGAGATATCCAGAGCAAGTTTGCTGGCAGTCAGATGTCTGCTCATAGGCAGCAAGTAAGAAAGAAACGCCAGGTTTTGGAGTGTGTTGTGGATGTGGTGAAGGTGATAGGCAAGAGGGGCTTGAGCTACATAAGGGGTTTTACAAATGGTATATTCAACAGACTGCCAGCATGTTGATCGGCGGTGTCGGACCGATTGTGTTGGGCCGGTCTGAGCCACATGGCAGGGCCTAATTTTTGTCCCAGTCCAGCCCTGGTCACGGTGCATCATATAACACAACGTCATCTTTCTTTAACCAGGAAGTCCTGTCCATGTCGGAGGTAAATGGATGGTAAATGGTAAATGGACTGCATTTATATAGCGCCTTTATCCAAAGCGCTTTACAACAGCCTTGTGCAAGGTGCCGACCCGCTCACTGGGAGCAATTTGGGGTTCAGTGTCTTGCCCAAGGACACTTCGACATGTGGCCAGCCGGGGCTCGAACCGCCGATCTGCCAACCTTGCGATCATTAGACGGCGGCTCTACCTCCTGCAACACAGCCGGCCACAGGACCCCCCCTTTCACAAGGGAGACCTGGAAACGTGTGGCGGTAAAAACTGTTTGATACTGTTCCGCTCCGCACATGACAACGAGCCCCGTCCTCTGATTTCCACCTCCACTGGCCGAACCTGCTGTAGGTGTGTGGTGTCTAACCCTGCTGTAGGTGTGCTGTGTTGTGGTGTGGTGTCACCGTGGGTGAAGGAGAGCAGTGTTGGGGTGTGGTAGCGTAACGTCGTACCTCACACTGGCTCCTCAGGCCTCGCTCCTGCAGCCTGGACCAGATGCTCTGGATCCTCCCAGCATGCTCTGGGTGACGGCTGTTGTCGCCACAGGTGCACTGGTGCTTTAACATCTGAGAGTCGTACACCAAGCCTACACACACACACACACACACACACACACACACACGTGTACTGTTGTATCATCTGCACTGTTATGCAATTCTGCACTGTGTCACTAAATGCACCCATTAGGGTACACAATCTCAAATAGGCTAGATAAATAGATACCTAAACGAAACCTCTATTATATATACTCTGTATGTAGGTATATATATATATATATCTGCGGCTCTGACAGGGTTCCCACACCTTCTGAAACATCAAATTCAAGCACCTTTCAAGGACTTTCAAGGACTTTCAAGACTCAATTCCCTCAAATTCAAGGACACAGAACTAGTTGACGAGCTAAGTAAAACATTTTTGAATATATATTTTTTAGAGAGAGAGAGAGAGAGAGAGAGAGGGGAATTCAGGCACTTTCAATGACCCATGTCTATTTTCAAAAACCTTTAAGACCTTGATTTCGTCTTCTCAAATTCAAGGACCCGTGGGAACCCTGCTCTGATATAAAGTAGTTGTGTGTAAGGAAGACTGAAATACAATCATAAACATCAGTTCCCTTTAAATCTTGAATTAAACTCATTTTCTCGGCTAATAACAACATCGTTAATTTTATTACGAGTCACGTTGACTTCGCATGAATTACAGTTTAGGCAGTGCGGCTCACATGGCTGTAATAACTCTGCATAACCAGTAGGTAAGGCAAGGAAATTGTATAAATCACTACGTTGACGTGGTTTTCTACGTACGACGCGGGTAAGATCAAAATGATTGATCTAAGTACTTTCTATAAATGAGGCCCCTGCTCTGATATAAAGTAGTGTGTGTGTGCAGTGTCTCCTCCTGAGCTCCTCACCGGTGGTGTAGCGGAGCTGGATGGGGGTCTCAGGCCCGGTGCTGGGCAGGGACAGGGGGACCTCGCTGGACGGAGGCAGGGGGGGGGAGGTGGAGGCCGGGGAGGACTGGGCGCGGGAGAGGGGTCGGTGCGCCGGGCCTGGGCCCACCAGCACAGGAACCCCCAGGGAGTCCAGTTGGGTCGCCTGTCTGCGGAGAAGCTGCCCGAGCTGGCTCTGCTGCTGCTCCCATCTGTACAACTGCAGAGAAGAGGAAGAGAGAGAGAGAGATAGAGAGAGAGAGAGAGAGAGAGAGAGAGAGGGACAGAGGAAGAGAGACAGAGAGAGAGAGACAGAGGGAGAGAGAGGGACAGAGGAAGAGAGAGAGAGATAGAGAGAGAGAGAGAAGAGAGAGAGAGAGAGAGAGAGAGAGAGAGAGAGAGAGAGAGAGAGAGGGGGGGACAGAGGAAGAGAGACAGAGAGAGAGACAGAGGGAGAGAGAGGGACAGAGGAAGAGAGAGAGAGAGAGAGAGAGAGGGAGAGAGAGAGAGAGAGAGGGGGGAGAAAGAGAGACAGAGAGAGAGAGAGAGAGAGAGAGAGAGAAGAGGAAGATAGAGAGATAGAGAGAGAGGAAGAGAGAGAGAGAGGGACAGAGGAAGAGAGACAGAGAGAGAGACAGAGAGAGAGAGGGACAGAGAGAGAGAGGGACAGAGAGAGAGAGGGGGACAGAGGGACAGAGAGAGAGAGGGACAGAGAGGGAGAAAGAGAGAGAGGGAGGGAGAGGGACAGAGAGAGAGAGGGACAGAGAGAGAGAGAGGGACAGAGAGAGAGGGACAGAGAGGGGGAGAGAGAGAGGGAGAAAGAGGGACAGAGAGAGAGAGAGAGAGAGAGAGACAGAGAGAGGGACAAACACAGAGAAAGAGAGACACAGAGAGAGAGAGAGACACAGAGAAAGAGAGATACAGAGAGAGAGAGAGAGACACACACAGAGAAAGAGAGACACAGAGAGAGAGAGAGACACAGAGAGAGAGAGAGAGAGAGAGAGAGAGAGAGAGAGAGAGACACACACACACACAGAGAGACACAGAGAAAGAGAACACACAGAGAGAGAGACACACACAGAGAAAGAGAGACACAGAGAGAGAGAGAGAGAGAGAGAGAGAGAGAGAGACAGAGAGAGAGAGAGAGAGAGAGAGAGAGAGAGAGAGAGAGAGGCATGGTCACTCAGAAACACAATTTGAAGACAGTGATAGGAAGTGATTATAAATATAAACATTTTAAATAAAAATAATTGTAACTGTCCATTCACAGTAAATGTCTTATTCTACTATTCTAAGTGTTTATAACCTGCATACAGTACCAGTCAAAAGTTTGGACACACTTTCCCATGTAAATGATGATGCACAATAAGAACCAGTCGAATGTCGGCCTTCCCATGACCATCACCACTGAGGCAAACCAGATAGGGAGCTACATGATGTTATGGCGCCCTCTGCTGGAGATCAAATATATTCTGAGGCACGAGGTGAATCCCTGAGAAGCATGTCTCTGGTATGAATGAATGAATGAATGAATGAATGAATGGTCTTTATTGAGGGGTCACATTGGTTGCAATTGTCCCGTTTTTTAAAATTGTTTATATGTTTAATGAATGACTATACTTAGTTTATACTCATGTTTTATCATAATTAATTGCCGTCATTGGCTCTACTAATCTGGAATATAATGATATGATGAAGAAAACCCTTGAGCGGCCCAATCCCGATTCACCACTCTGGCTCCGTTTTCAACCCTAATCTCCCTTTTGCGCGTTCACGTGTAGCCGTAGTGGCGTCCCAATTCATTACTCATTTAGGGTTAGGGATAGGGTTAGGGTTTTCCATGGCTCCAAACGGAGAAAATCTTGACCCTCGTTCGATTCGGAGCCATGAGACTCCCTTCCGGCATGCATTGCGAAACATCTACAGAAATGTTCTTTTCGCTCTCGTAATACGGAAGCGAGCCTGAAATGTCATTTACTTTTTCTGGAATTACTTGTAATTAAAGACTTGAAAAAATATGATAACCATCGTATTATCTTAGTTTAATGTCATTTCAATGCATCATAGACCTTTTATTTACAACAAACATAACACAAAAAGATCGCTATTATGCCGCTATTGTGCCTATGCAGGAGAGCCCCATTGAAGCGTCAAGCACAGCGCTGAGCCTTCCCATAATATAATATATTATATAACAATATAAGGAGCGCGATTCACATCGAGATGTACATTCCTGTTTAGAAATAAAAGATTACCTTTGGCGTTTGACAGCGGATGATGATAGACATATTTAATGTGAAGTTATCTATCTAACGTTAGGCTGATGTGTGCATGATAGACGCGCATGACATGTTTTATTTACAGCTATGGCACGTATTAAACCAAAACAACCCGCAATCCTATCCGAGCAGTTGTTATTATGTAATATTGTTGATGGGTTATATAGTTTAATGTCATTTCAATGCATTATAGACCTTTTCTTTACAACAAGCATAACAACCAGGGGCGGCGCTAGGGGGTGGCTACTTGGGCTCAAGCCCCGGATGTTTTCTGAAAAGCCCCGAATGTTTTACTTATTTTTTTATTTTATTTTTAAATAAATAAATAAAAACTCTCGTGAGTAACGTGCAGTACCGGAGTCCAACAGAGAGGCAGCAGCTGCGCGACATTAGCCTGCGTACTGCGTAGCCTGCCCTGCCCTGAAGAAGACGTGATCTCAATCAGTGCCTGACTTTGAAAGCATGGATATCCCAAAGTTTTTTTCAACAAAACAAGCGCCAAGAACTGTTGCAGCAGCAGTATCAGCAGCTGACAACAATGACATCACCAGCAGTGATGACATAGATGATGTTTCAGGTTTGTGAATCTTATTAGAAAGGTGACTGACTCACTGACACTACTTTTCCGGTTTGCTAATGCTAGCTGGCTATCATAACATAACGTTATGTTTATAATGAAAATGAAACATAGCAAGGTACTGTTACGGTACATGGTAAGAAATCAAACAAAGGATAATACTTATACAAATAAAGTGAATAACAGGCTGATAGTCTTTGATATCTGCACTCTGGTTGACTGAGTAACAAGTGAAAAATAATGATGTAACGTTAATGTTACAGCTAGTAAACATGAAGTAACCACATTAAGTATGCCCTTATTGTAGTATGTATGTATACAGAACATGACTCAAATCTATCCTAAGATGTAACGCTAACTAACTAAGTTTGTTTAATGTCCCAGGGGGGATTTGATTTCACAGTACTATACACAGGCCAACAATACATGTAATATATCGTCATATAACACAGGACAAGACAATCAATACAATATAAGTGGTGAGCCCAGAGTCTGCCCTGATATACATACTGTAACATAACTAGCCTCAGCCCATCAATTCTGTAATTCTATACAAATATAAATGATGGTGACTGACGTGTGTGTGTGTGTGTGTGTGTGTGTGTGTTTACTGTCTATTTTGTAATACAGCCTTTTGTCCGCTTTAAGGTGGTGGTAAGTTGAAGGTTGAAGGCTTGGGACAGCGCGCAGGACACCGGAGCGCGCAGGACACCGGAGCGCTTTTGTCACAGGCTGCCCCGGCGTCAGCCTTCCCAATAGAAATAAATCGGTGCGCGATTCACATTTCAGAGATGTACAATCATGTTTATTTAGAAATAAATTATTACCTGTGGTGTTTGACAGCATGATAGGCGTTCCCCTCTGAGCAATAGACGTCTTTTCAACCTCGCGTCTACGCTTGGCCATCATATAAACCAGCTATATTACGGCTATATTTTCTACTTATCTTAAATGCATGAAAACCGTTATTAAACCCCTCTAAACTGTCAGAATACGTCCCAGACGTCATGTAGTATGAGATTCATATAGTCTAGCATAGTTATCCTAGCAGAAGTGGTGGTTTAAATTGCGTCTATACGTCGCTGTCCTTTAACCCAGATAAATGCGGTCTGTGTCTAAACCTGTTTTAGTCTAGCAGCACGTTGAGTTTAAATTAATACCCTAAACGCCTGTAGATTGTCAAAATATGTACCAGACCGTCATTTAGTCTGAGATTCCATGTAGTCTAGCATAGTTATTCATGCAGAAGAGGTGGTTTAAATTGCGTCTATACATCGCTGTCCTTTAACCCAGCTAAATGCGGTCTGTGTCTAAACATATTTTCTACTTATCTTAAATGCATTAAAACCGTTATTAAACCCCTCTAAACTGTCAGAATACGTCCCAGACGAGTTGATTAAGACTACCCAGGGGTAGTACTCCAATTACTCTAGTATTCCCCATATCGAACCAGAACTAATATAACTCGCCCTTCCTAACACATTCAGCATCAGTTCTCAACAATTCCTCTCCCCCTAAAACAATTCCAACACTCACTTAGGCCCAATCCCAATTCACCCCTAGCCCTTCGTTTTCACCCCTATGGCTCGATTTGCGCGTTCACGTTTAGGGCGAGGGCTGTCCCAATTCATATTTCATCGAGGGCTAGGGGTAAGGGGGAGGGCTAACTATTACTTCGTTTCGAGGGATTTCAGGACCAGACTAGCTTCGAAGGGCTAGAGGTACGCTACCCCTTGATACCAGGATGCATTGCGAATCATCTACAAATATAAAATCCTCAATTTTGGCCGCCATTGGCTACAATCTGTAATTTGGCTCTACAAGTGTTAATATGTCATTTTATGACGTTTTTATATGTTTTCAGGCGAGAAAGTAACCATATATATTCACAAAATGTGTCCAGTTTATCAAAATAACCCGTTTATCCTAGATACTACGGAGGATGTTATCATAGTGTTGTTAGCATAGTGTGTGTGATGCTAACGGCCGCCATCTTTCGTCATCAACCCGGGGTCATCCCTATGTTCCCCGGGTCCTATGTTCCCCGGGTCCTATGTTCCCCGGTTTCTTAGCAAAAAAAAAAAAAAGGGTTCTATGTTCCCCTCTTCCGAAAACTTCCGAGAAAAGGTTCTATGTTCCCCGCTTCCGAAAAAGGGTTCTATGTTCCCCGCTTCCGTATATTCCCCGCCTGCCGTTGTGTCAAGCGACCCCAGGTGTCGTTATGTAGTACTGCATGAGTTTTTTTTTTTTTTTTTTTTTTAAACAACATACACAAATACATAATTATACTTTTTTTTAATTTTTTTCTTTTTCTTTTTTAAACAACATACACAAATACATAATCATACTGTGGATTACTATGTGTACAACATTATTATATGAACAAAATGATTATATGTACAAAACCTTTTGTAGGTAGGACACTATTGGACCTCGGCCCAAATCTAGTACTGAACCTGACCCCCCATGCTAAACCATTTGGAAGTACAGTATACTAGGACTCCAATTCAGACACACTGGGGGGCTGTCACAAATCTACTAACTCTAATCAGCCTGGTCTCACACGGCAGACGTCAGAATTCGACGTTGATGGACAAACGTCGAATTCTGACGTGACATTTGCATCCAAACGTCGAATTCCGACGTGACATTGGGGTAGCTCGTTCTGATAGCGCAGGGGTGCGCCTGTTATGTGCGCCTGTCGGGGCTTCTCTCGGGATTATTCCATTTTGAATTGGAAACCCTATGGTTACCCTAACCCTAACCCTAACCTTAACCCTAACCCTAAATGTGGCCTAACTAATTAATGCAAGTGCAATTCAAAATGGAATAATTAATAACTGTGATTTACCGTGGGTGAGGATAACAATTAAAACGTGTCCGGATAGGGGAGAGGACAGGGAATCCAAAACCATTTGAATGGTGTCGATCCTACACTCCTATCACCGTCGACACAGCAAGGAGCGAATTCCCGGGTAGAAATATTCTCTCGCCCCGCTGTCAGCGGGAGTTTCATCCAGGAAGCGGTTCTCTGAGCAGCAGCGGTGGGGGGGGGGGGGGGCGTCGTTTACGGCCGAATATCTCCGCGTCACAATGGGTTATAATTCCAATACATATGCTTAATCTGCTCTATTCATACATTAATCTGCTCTATTCATACATTAATCTGCTCTATTCATACATGAATCTGCTCTATGTATACATTAATCTGCTCTATTCAGACATTAATCTGCTCTATTCAGACATTAATCTGCTCTATTCATACATTAATCTGCTCTATTCAGACATTAATCTGCTCTATTCACTAGGGATGCACCGAAATGAAAATTCTTGGCCGAGGCCGAAGCCGAATTTAAGGAAACACTTGGCCGAGTACCGAATACCGAATACCGAATGTGTATCGGCAGTTTTTAATTTTATCATTGCATAAACTAAATACATTTTGCTTTTTATTCATGCTTCTCAAAGAAAGAAATTGAGATTGAAAAAAAAGAACTTTTATATATAACTTATTATAACTAATTATCGTGGGATTTAATCTCTACTGCTTTCCAGGGTTCAAGTTAATGATATTCATGATTTGTCTCTACATAGGCTTCAGAAAGTATTTAGACCCCTTCACTTTTTTCACATTTTTGAATAGATTTGCCATCAATCCACACACAGTACCCCATAATCTAAGTAAAAACGTTTTTTAATGTTTGCAAATGTATTAAAATGTAAATACAGAAATACCTCATGTACATAAGTATTCAGACCCTTTGTCACTCTTAAAATAAGGTCAAATGCTAAATGTCTTCAACAAGTCATTCAACAAGTTGAATTGAGTCCACCTGAGTGTAAGGATAATAGTTCATGTTATTTCAGAATGAATATCTTTTGTTTTTATAGTCTCTGGTTTGCATAGAAACCACCGCATGATACAGCTGCATGTCATAAACTCGTGTAGAACAGCTGGGAGTCTGAATATGTTTTCAACAAGGCAACAACTCTGCTTCTTCCGCTACGACTGCTAAGCTAACTAGCTAGATGAGTGTAAGGTTGCGTTCGTAAAGTCGCTCTGAGAGCGCTGGAGCGCACACTGGGCCGACGTCATAGAGAAACCGAGTCATTTGATTGGACGAGAGGCATTCCACGAGTGCTGATCGGATTTCCTGAGTGAATTTACGAACGCAGCCAGTTTTGAAAGCGCGTCGCCTCGCGCCGCGCGCCTGTTGAGAGTTATATTTAATTGTATTGCGTCATCAAAACACGGCCACTATTCGGTGGTAAACATTCGGTGTTTTCACACATTCGGCCGAATACCGAATGTGCTTTATTTTGCGATATTCGGCCGAATACATTCGGTGGCCGAATGTTCGGTGCATCCCTACTATTCACACATTAATCTGCTCTATTCAGACATTAATCTGCTCTATTCATACATTAATCTGCTCTATTCATACATTAATCTGCTCTATTCAGACATTAATCTGCTCTATTCAGACATTAATCTGCTCTATTCAGACATTAATCTGCTCTATTCATACATTAATCTGCTCTATTCAGACATTAATCTGCTCTATTCACACATTAATCTGCTCTATTCAGACATTAATCTGCTCTATTCATACATTAATCTGCTCTATTCAGACATTAATCTGCTCTATTCACACATTAATCTGCGCTATTCATACATTAATCTGCTCTATTCAGACATTAATCTGCTCTATTCAGACATTAATCTGCTCTATTCAGACATTAATCTGCTCTATTCATACATTAATCTGCTCTATTCAGACATTAATCTGCTCTATTCAGACTTTTTAGTTGATCTACAAAATGTCTTTGTATTCATGTTATAATGTTCATTATCACTTTGTTTAAGGCCTGATATTGGCCATCGATTGCTACTGTCTGGATATATTGTTTGAATAAAAACACCTGAGGAAACTCTTTGTTTTGTCACAGTTGTATCCATGATGCACTTTCTTTAATCCATGCATACAATTTAAAATTTTGGGCCGCTACCCACACGTTTAGCTGTGTTGCTCATATCCACAAATGCATGATCCTTACAAGTCATACCTCGTTGTAAAAGTGACTAATCAGGCTTTCTCCATGATCTCCATGATCACAATAGCATGCTGAACACTCAAAAAATTGAATGGAGTCTCAGTCATGTACCGTTAACGAGATAGAATACGAAAAGCATATTTATGGTACCTCGTAAAACGCTCATCAGGGGGGGGGGGACCCGTCGCTTATGGACGAATATCTCAGCGTCACAATGGGTTATAATTCCAAACTAAATGTTCCCATGATAACAATAGCATGCTAAACAAACTGAACTTTGAATTGAGTCATAGTCATGTACCGTTAACGAGATATAATACGAAAAGCATATTTTTCAATGTCGCTCAAAACCGCACAGCAGGGTTTTCGATTTCGAAGATGTCACTCACTGTGCTACGGAAACTGGCTAGTTACTTAGGGATTATATTATGGGATATGTGACACTGTAACCTAGAGACACACTGCGCTGTTACGTGACGTCCTGCCAATGGGATGTACAGTATTGTCCCATAGGTTGGCATTTTGATGCTTGGTCTTGGAAACAAACACCATGTTTGCACAAACATAGTTTTTTTGTTGTTGTTGTTGGTTGCAATAAAAGCCTATATTTTGGATTGATATCTCTACTGTATTTATTTGATTTCGTTTGACAAAAATATAGAAAAAATATGTAATAATGTGTATATATATATCCCTGGTGTTCTTTTAGGAATATAAGATTTTCAATTCCATCTCGAAAATGATCTATCTAGGGAGTTATATAAAATGCTGAGACAATACTATGACATTCATTGTGTTCTTCATTATTTCCAAGTCATCTTAAGACCCCCCCCCCCCCCCCCCCCAAAAAAAAGAGTCAAACTCTCATGCAGTACCACATAACGACACATGAGGTCGCTTGACACAACGGCAGGCGGGGAACATAGGACCCTTTTTCGGAAGCGGGGAACATAGAACCCTTTTTCGGAAGCGGGGAACATAGAACCCTTTTTCGGAAGTGGGGAACCGGGGAACATAGGACCCGGGGAACATAGGACCCGGGGAACATAGGCATGCTCCCATCAACCCAGGAGAAGAAGATCCTCATCTATCATCTATCATCATCTTTATCCTCCTCCTGGGAAACACGACTAGACTAGTGTGATCATGTCATATTACTGTGTTAGTAGAAATGATGCGTTGGTTTAGTAGTATAGTACATGAGAGCTACGGCGCTAGTTGTTGTGCTAGTTGCATTGACTGACTGTGTTCGCGAATGCTATGCTATTGTTGTGCTATCATGTACTAGTTGATTGTGTGTACTAGTTTTCACTGAATAAACCGCGATTTCTTTCAAAGAAGGTAGCAGGTGTGTTTATGTCCATGTCAAGGAGAAGGTACGACTTGTATGACAGTAGTGTGATTAGGACATAAGTTAAGGATATTAGTGTAGTTGTACTTTAGCCTGTGGAGACGCGATAGCATTAGCTCCACACGGATTTAACATGAACAGTAGTCATAGACACTTGTAGTAGTAGTAGTAGTAGTTGTTGTATAACAAGGTGAATAGTGAGTTAACATGTTTATTAGTTGTATCCCTTCCTTGTTGTTGAACATGTCTGTGACTGAGATAGACTAGATACTACAGAGGATGTTATCATAGTGTTTGTGATGCTAACGGCCGCCATCTTTGCTATCTCCTCCGGTCACAGGAGAGAGAATTCGCCGGCAACACAACGCGTCCCCCGTACCGCGTCTAAACCACTGTTGATGACGTAGGCGCTGTGAAGGGCTGTCCCAATTCATAGGGCTTAGATTTCAAGGGGTAGGGCTTGCACTAGGACTATTACAAATCCGCTTTTCCTAAGACACATTTAGTATCATTTTCAGCGTTTTTTCTCCCCCTTAACAACTCCAAAACGTCTTTAACAACAATATCTATACACCTATTACACCCAAACCTTAAAATAAATAGTTTGTTGCGACCACACTGTGACCCTAACCTACAGCAACAATCACCACCTTCCCCAAATTTCCACTGATATCCCAACCATGGCCGCCATCTTGGGTAAGTCTCAGAGGCACTTCCAAAGACCGCGACTTTTCCGACGGGGCTTCTGCGAGCGAGCCGATGGGTGGCATGCCCGCCATCGGTGAACGAGTTCGGCCCCTGGGTAGTTAAGTCAACTAATTGGGTCAACTAATTAAGCAAAATTTAGGCTAAATTGGAAATTGAAACAACGTCTATGTTAAGACGTTGAAATACCGTTGAAATATAGACGTTGTTTCCCTTTCTATGTTTCAACGGCATTTCAACGTCTAAATATAGACGTTTTTTAAATTTCCAATTTGGCCTATATTTAGCCTCGATTTGGCCTAGACGTCTACGGGCCATTTAGACGTTGTTTAGACGTCTAATCAACGTAAAATTGCTCACTGGGTCCTGTCACATCGGATTTCGTAACGTCATAAAATTAAATCTGTAAGTCATGCATTTTTCCATGTTTCCCTTTGATGGCATATGACGCCGTAAATGTAACTAAAGTTCAGCCTCGAAGTTGTTGCACTGTTGTCCTAAATCAAGCAGGGTTGGGCAGGGTTGGGCCGTGTTAGTACCTGGATGGGAGACCGCCTGCTGTAAGCTTTTCGTTCCTCCGCCTTACCGAGGAGAGGCGCGTGCCGCGGCCGAGGAGAGTGTACTCTTTCCGGATAGACATTTATTCATGTTCTCGGGGTTCGAAACATAACTTCCCAGGGTGCCAGCGGGTTGGTTGATGGCTCAAAATGACCGTATACCGATGGTGAAGTTAGCAAAGCAGTATTGTGTTTGTACCACCTTCATAGCCGGTGTTATTCACGGACAAACACGGTGCCCGGAGGCACCCTTTGCGGGTTAATAGCTGTGGTTAACCGTGGGTTAGGAGAACAATTCAAACGTGTCCGGATAGGGGAGAGGACAGGGAATCCAAAACCATTTGAATGGTGTTGATACGACACAAATCCCGGGTAGAACTTCTCTCCCCCATGATAATGAAGCATTATTCTTTTTTATTTGATGACTTGTTTGATCGATTGATAGCGTTCAAGTTCCTTCAAGTTGTGAATGAATCGCGAGCGTCAATGCTTTTCTACGATACTACGTGTAATGTCACTTGGACATAGAATCATAAGACACTTGAGTCTGGGTTCAACAAAGGTATAACAACAAAGGTATAACTTCGGTTCTCTCGACACCTGTCAGGCCTCTTTCACACCGGCAGTTCCGAACGCCGGTTCGCGTTCGCGTGCCGAAACCTCTGAACGTTGGCGCTGTCTGGCGAACGAGCCCGCGTTCATACCAGTGTATCGTTCGTGGCTCGTTCGCCAGACAGCGCCAACGTTCGGAGGTTTCGGCACGCGAACCGGCGTTCGGAACTGCCGGTGTGTAAGCCCTATCTGTCACCTAGTGGTATATCACGAACTCTCTCTAAGGCGCATGCGCTGTCCTGACTATGAATTAACCCATTCATTACACTACGGATGACGTATTAGGGTTGTCCCATGAAGGGTTGTCCCATTTCCCCCGGAGAACCACTACGGCTCTGGCTCCAAAACGAGTGACTCCAAAATGAGTGACTCCAAAACGAGCCGAAGTGGTAAAAAAGAGAATCGGGATTGGGCCTAACCCTAACCCTAACACTAACCCTAACCCTAACACTAACCCTACCCCTAACGCTAACCCTACCCCTAACAGTAAACCTAACCCTAACCCTGACCATAGCCCTGATCCTAACCCTGACCATAGCCCTGACCCTAACCTTGAGTTGACTCTAACCCACCCCTAGGTCTGATCCTTTGTCCCATCCCACCTCACCCTACCCCTCTCCTCTCAGTTCTCACCACCTCACCCTACCTCCCTCCTCTCAGTTCTCACCACCTCACCCTACCCCTCTCCTCTCAGTTCTCACCACCGAGCCTGCCGAGCTTCCCAGGCCGCACCTTAAGCCCAATGTAACACTTGGGTATGGGAAAAAAAGGAGCAGGCACCAGAGGCTTACTGGCCCTCCCTCCTAGGGGGCCCTCTTTGGCCCAATCCCGATTCTCTTTTCTACCACTTCGGCTCGTTTTGGAGTCACTCGCTTTTGGAGCCAAGGCCTCCGAACAGAGCCACAAGCCGTAGTGGTTCCCCTAAGAAATGGGACAACCCTTCACGACTGAAACGTCATTCGTGTCATCGCGATTCATTCACAACTTGAATGAACTTGAACGCTATCAATCGATCAAACAAGTCATCAAATAAAAAAGAACAATGCTTCATTATCAGACCATGACAGAATAAGCTCTAACCTGTATGAAACCTGTGCTCCTATCCTGCCAGTCTGCACTGATTTAGGACAACAGTGCAACAACTTCGCGGCTGAACTTCAGTTACATTTACGGCGTCATATGCCATCAAAGGGAAACATGGAAAAATGCATGACTTACAGATTTAATTTTATGACGTTACGAAATCCGATGTGACAGGAACGCTGGAGAAACAGCCGCTGTCCACTGCATTAGTTAACTACATATATAATAGTAATAACAACTGCTTGGATTAGATTGCCGGTTGTTTTGGTATAATAACAACTATATAGCGTCATATACCACCAAGGGGGGGAAATTCGCGCCTATCATGCTGTCAAACACCACAGGTAATAATTTATTTCTAAATAAACATGATTGTACATCTCTGAAATGGAAATCGCGCTGTGCTTGACACTTCCATGGGACTGGCGTCGGGGAGCGGAACACGGTGACTGTCAGCCTGTGACAAACGCGCAGATATGAGTGCTCCGGTCTGTCCTGCTGGCTCCGGTGTCCTGGCCTCTGTCCTGAGCGCGCTGGACTGTGGAACTTTCTATGTTAAGCATTTTGTTATGCTTGTTATAAAGAAAAGGTCTATAATGCATTGAAATGACATTAGTAGCCTACATCAGACATTAGACATGGAAATATGTCAATGCGCGGCTGTCATGCACAAATCAGCTTGTAACGTTAGACACACAGCACATCGGCATAATAACGGTTTGTTGTTGTTGTGCTTGTTATAAAGAAAAGGTCTATAATGCATTTAAATGAATGATACAACCCATTAATAATATTACCTAATAACAACTGCTCGGATAGGATTGCGGGTTGTTGCGCCCCCCTCCCCTCTCTGGAAGAGCTGTACAACACACGCTGTCTCAGGAAGGCCTCCAAGATCTCCAGGGACCCGACCCACCCTGGGCACGTACACTTTATCAGGCTGCCCTCGAAAAGGAGGTACAGGACCCCGGCCGCTAAGACAAACAGACTGAAGAACTGCTTCTACCACAGGGCCGTCCAGGCCCTGAACACAGCAAAGACCTAAGTTCTGGGCCCTGGGCAGTCTGGACGGATTGTATGGCAGCTGCTGGACTGAAAAAATCAGGTGTAGTGCTGAGGCACAAACATGTACATTTCAAGCCTGCAAACTGTGACACTTTAAATAACGTGAAAAAATACTATTGTGCAATATGACAACCCTAGTTGACTATCTGTGCAGTATAGTACAGTGGATTGTGTACATAGCCTTTATTTATGTAAACCAGCTCCTTACCTTCTTGTGATTTTATTCTTTTTCTAAAAGTTTTTTTTTTTTTTTCCTTTCCTAACACCAGGGGAGCCACCCCTCCTAAATGTCGTTGTTTGGTACCTGTACTGTAGCAATGACAATAAAGTCCATTCATTCATTCATTCATTCATTCATTCATTCATTCAATACGTGCCATAGCTGTTAATAAAACATGGACATAGGTCATGCGCGTCTATCATGCACACATCAGCCTAACGTTAGATAGATAACTTCACATTAAATATGTCTATCATCATCCGCTGTCAAACGCCACAGGTAATCTTTTATTTCTAAACAGGAATGTACATCTCGATGTGAATCGCGCTCCTTATATTATTATAGAATATATTATATTATGGGAAGGCTGTGCTTGACGCTTCCATGGGGCGCTCCTGCATAGGCACAATAGCGGCATAATAGCGATCTTTTTGTGTTATGCTTGTTGTAAAAAAAGGTCTATAATACATTGAAATGACATTAAACTAAGATAATACGATGGTTATCATATTTTTTCAAGTCTTTAATTACAAGTAATTCCAGAAAAAGTAAATGACATTTCAGGCTCGCTTCCGTATTACGAGAGCGAAAAGAACATTTCTGTAGATGTTTCGCAATGCATGCCGGAAGGGAGTCTCATGGCTCCGAATCGAACGAGGGTCAATATTTTCTCCGTTTGGAGCCATGGAAAACCCTAACCCTAACCCTAAATGAGTAATGAATTGGGACGCCACTACGGCTACACGTGAACGCGCAAAAGGGAGATTAGGGTTGAAAACGGAGCCAGAGTGGTGAATCGGGATTGGGCCTTAATATACCCTAACCCTAACCCTAACACTAACCCTAACCCTAGC
>NC_137676.1:25344827-25364827 GCF_963989245.1 Nansenia antarctica
GGTGCCTAGACATGTGCAGACCCGTGCCCACACACTGACTACCTGGGTCCCTGTCA
Source organism: Nansenia antarctica (assembly GCF_963989245.1). Lineage (NCBI taxonomy): Eukaryota > Metazoa > Chordata > Actinopteri > Argentiniformes > Microstomatidae > Nansenia > Nansenia antarctica. Next base: position 25,344,884 of record NC_137676.1, read on the forward strand.
GCCTGGAGGAAGAGAGAGAGAGAGAGATAATATAAGGGAGGATGTTCAAAGTCATAGTTGTTCCAGAGACATCCCTTAAAATGAAACTAAACTACAACAGAAACCCCTGTCTCAAACTGAGTGGAAGGGCGACATTCACTAAAGCATTTCCTGCCGGTGCAGAGTTGGGCTTTCAGGGGGGGTGGGATGAAAACATAGAAGGTTTAAGACACACTGTTGGATATGGCGTCAAGCCGTGAAAACGGAGAAAGGTATTGTAGTGAACTCTAGTGTCCTCTTGTTTCACTGCTCTCTGACATAAGATGGCAGAGTGTATGTGCCAATCACAGTGTCAATTCTAGTGTAAAAGTCTGTTGCAGCTCAGCCGGTCTCCACTCCTTTCTGCTATTTCCATCATATCCCAGAGTCTGATTGATCCTCTCCAGGTCAACAACAAGGAAAATAGTATCGTGCTTCAGTAAAAAGTAACCGAACAGACAGTTTAGTCATGTGACTGACAGTTTAGTTGATAAAAAAGGAGTGTATAGGGAGATACAGTAGCAGCATCCTGTAGCAGGTAACCTGCGGGGTTATCTTTGGTCCTGCTCAGATCTGTTGGAGAGGAGGTGTGGAAACATGGAACACTACAGACCCTCAGGCCAGAGAAGCTTGTGTTTCTCTTTTTGAGAGGCGGTGTGGTCAGGAGGGGCGGTGTCTCTCACCTGGACAGGCAGCCCGGCGGTGATGGTCGGTCTGGAGCCGGAGGGCATTGTGAAGTGGGCCAAGGCCAACAACCTCTGGGCCTAGCGGGGCAGGAGATACAAAGGTCACCTTCATACGCCAACATTATGGACTTATTTACTTACTTACTTTTCATTTCCATATGGCGAATCAAATACAGGTTAATCGTTTGAAAAAACATAGGCTATAGTCATTTTAAAAAATGAAACTATTTTAGTCCGGCCACATACAGCTGAGGGATGGCTTTGCATAAATATTACCACTTTCAAATTCACAAGCAGAACTATGGATGCAAGGACTGACAGTCCACTGACATCAACACAGGAGTTTTAAAGATATTCTGAAGCTATTCAGTGTTTACGTTGCTCTTGTGTGTAAACATTAGATGAGAACAGCCTTTATATTTTGGGACATAATGTGGTAAGACAGTTGTATTACGCCTGTGAGGCATCTGTAAGTAATATTCTTCAAGAATAAACGGGTATACAGTATATATATATATTTTTTTAAAATCATATTTAAAAATATGGACATTTGATCTTCATGTTAACAATATTGCGAGATGGATGTATAACTTAACAAATTAAACTGAAAAGAAATCTTTTAAAAATGATTTGTAAAATGTAATTAATAGAGATGCAATGTTCTTCCAAGTTAGGACACCCCCACATTTATTAATACTTAAACTGCCTAAAATTAGAATCAAGTACAGCATATCAGGTGCAAATGATTAGAACATGGTGAGAGAGGATATGGGAGGAGCCTGTCTTAAGCCTGGTACACATAAAGATTTTCTAAATCTTAACAGATGTTTTATCTGAGAGAGAACCCCACACATGAAGATAAAAAATCATGGATTGAACAGTTTTGATCGTATTGTGTGTGGTGTGCTCCAATATTCTCAATACAGCACACCACATGCATAAAGATCTGTCCTACGACAGTCTAGTCTCGTCCCCACAAGCCAGAAATCTCGCATGATCAGGGTAGTAGTACCCTGACTGACCTGTACGAGGCAGCCATGTGCGACAGGGCAAATAAAGTGCAGAAGAACGAAAAGAAGAAGATGCGTCAGTCAGCTCGTTTCTTGATTGGCTACATTCCATTCCACGTCACAATCGGACTCGTGAGTTGTCAGTTTTGACCACAGACAAGAAGAATTTTGATAAATATTAAATATTGAACACGTTTAACATTTACGATCGCCGGCCCGACCATTTTCCGAGCAGATTGTCGGGAGAAATGGACTCTTAAAACACCTCACACCACAGGATAATCTTGTAGGATAATCTTTAGAGCCATCCGATAATCGGGCGTTTGCTGTCCTTGGTCGGAAGGGGGGAAATCGGGCCAAAATCGGACAGATTATCTTTATGTGTGTACCAGGCTTTATTTAAACCTCAGACATTTCGATTGGTTTGCTCTTGATTGTAGAAGTGAGTGGTGAGATCAAAAGAGCTCTCTGAAGCCTTCAGAAAGAAGGTTGTAGATGCATATGAGTCTGGGAGGGATTTAAAAAGATCTTCAAACAATGCAAGACACCTCTCAAATTAGAAATCAGTCATTCCACTATCCGGAAAATTATTCAGGATAAGTGGAGAACATTTAAAACAACTGCGAACATGGTCAGGCCAGGCTGTCCTAGCAAGTTCAGCCAAAGAGCAGACCGCAAGATGCTTAACACTTAATCAGCCGTGAGGTGTTAAACAGCACCAGTGAGTACAAAAAGAAATCTACCTTTGCACTCGATCAAATTTCAGGACCCTCCTTTCATGACTTTTCCTAGATATGTGCGTTCTACCACCCAGCATCTTTACATTTTCAAAATCGAGTTAGTATAAAGCGATTTTGCAGTATTTCTGTGTGTGTCTGTGTATTTGCCTTGGGATTCGGCTGCCATCTTTTTCTCCAAGGCCGCAATTCTCTTTTATATCAGCAGAGGTAGCAAGGGGGCACACACTGTGCTCAACCTTCAGGCTTCAGTGCTGAATTAGATACAGTGGATAAAACTGATATTTGTAACATAATGTGTTTATATATAGGCTATATATAGCAATAGTGATACATAAGATATGTATATGTACAGACAGTTATGAAAATGATAAACTGTACAGTATGTCTCCCAATCCCTTCAGATTTGTTGGAGCTGAGGTTTTTTTTTCACAGCGGGTTTACCCAAGTTCCATGCAATAGTGATAAGATATTATGATATGTGTAGCCTATGTTCAGTTATGAATGATACACTGCACAGTATGTACCTATCAAGCTGTGTGGTATTACATAGGTACCACAGCAAAGTAGTTCATCAACGAATATTATATAACAAACGGATATTTATAATATTGTATATAATGTCTTTTTTGTATATCACTGTAGACCACGTTGTAGTAGTAGCCAATTGCAGAGTGTATTCATTATTTTGTTTGTTTGAATCCTCACTGTGTTAATGTTTTGCAGTGAACAAACAATTGTTGGGTGAATAAACTGTCTCTTGCCGTGAAATGTGTACATCAAATAAAATTATGTCGGTGATGATTATGCCTGTACAGCGCTGTCAATTTTCAAATAATGCTATAGGCTATATATATATATATCTACCCTCCCTCCACCCCCACCCAGAGAGCTTTGGACTGTCTGGATATGAACACTTGAACACTTGATCTCTGCACTTTATATTTATATTAATTATTACTCTTGCACTTTGATGTTGGTTTGCACTGTCTTGTCCTGTCTTGCACCTGTCCTGCTGTAAACCGTGCTCCATTGTTCCAAACCAAATTCCTAACATGTTTACATGTCATGGCAATAAAAGTCTTCTGATTCTGATTCTGATTCTGATTCTGATATGAATGTTCAGTTGTGATATGAAGTAGCCAACAATTCTCATGTCGACCATGATAATAATAGGCTACAACAAGGTTGTACATAGATATAATAAATATAAGATAATGACTTCTATTTGAGTAGCCTACAGTTATCGTCTCATTAGGACGGCCAATGTAACGCATTGTTTTTTGGATTTTGCATTCCTTGTTTTGTGGTAAACGAATCTCTTTCTGATCGTCCCGTTCACAAAAAAACGAAGGTGATAAGTCACGTAATATGGCGAAATAAATGTTCGTTCAGACAATATTTATAATATTGTATATAATGTATTTTTTGTATATCACTGTAGACCACGTTGTAGTAGTAGCCAATTGCAGAGTGTATTAATTATTTTGTTTGTTTGAATCCTCACTGTGTTCATGTTGTGCAGTGAACAAACAATTGTTGGGAGAATAAACTGTCTCTTGCCGTGAAATGTGTACATCAAATAAAATGATGTCGGCGATGATTATGCCTGTAATCAACGATATAACGAACGGCAGAGCATGTATTTGACAAATAAACGTGTAGGCTAAGAACTAGTTTCTAAAGTGAGTTACAATCACTTGATACAATGGTTGATGCACGGGGGAGGGTAATCTTATTGATCGTTTCCCATCAGCAAACAATAGCTGCCAATTCATGAGCGAGCCAAGCGGGTTTCAAAGCTGCCAAGCAGGTTTCAAAGCTTACAAGCTTACAGCAGTCGATTGTCTGCTGATGTTACGGGCACGGCCGGCGTGAAGTTCACGACAAATAAACAGACTTTATCACTGTGAAGCTCATAACTATGATAACACAATATTGCAATATTTATTACTATTATTTTTGTATAATAATAATCAACCATCATTCGTTAGTAATGAAAACTCCCGCAGTTCCGATCAATCTCCTCTCCACTTTACACATTACATAACCAAGATCTCTTTTGACATCACAACAATGTCAACACAATCACAACAGAATCTTATTTTATCCAACCAGGTTTTATATTTTGATTATGACATCATGTCTTTCAACATTGTCACACTTTTCATTACACACATTAGCGGCATCAAAAATGATGGGCTGGGTGTGCGAGGGAGCGTGCTTATTCTGGCAGATTGTGAAATATTAAAACCAATAACATTCTGAATGATTTATCATTCTGTACTCTTTCTCTCCTTTCTTTCATGTATTTTCTTTTCTTTTTCTCAATTAGTAGTCTCCTAATCTCGCTACAGTTTGACTGAGACTGTAACTGTCATTGTTTGAATGAATGAATGAATGGTCTTTATTTGTCATTGATATAGTACAGGTACCAAACAACGAAATTTGGGAGGGGGGGCTCCCCTGGTGCTAGCAAACTAGGTGCTAGGAACTGGTGCTATAACTGTGTTCATGTTATAATGTTTAGTGAACGAACAATTGTTGGGTGTTTGCCACAAATCGGAATTCTCTTGGTGTGAAATGTGTACATCAAATAACATGATGTGGGAGGGTTGATGGCTCTCCGATCAATGAACAAAGAGATCGGGTTTCCCCCGCGGTGTGTTCCTGTTGCGTGTTCACGCTTCTTGCGTGACATCGCCATCCAGCGATTTTTGTGGGTCAGTACACACTGCCCCATTGTGAATAGTGGTCGTGTGAATCCACACCTCGTCGCGCTTTAGTAGGTAAAAAAACGTCGCGCCTGTAGTGTTAAAGAAGTCTCCAACAATCTAAAATGTCATCACAGGACCTACTGTAGCCACAGTTGTTGTCAAAGTATGCATCTACCATCAGAAAGAGACCGCACAAGTCTGATTTTCATGGGAGGTGTGCAAGGAGGAAACGTTTGACAGAGAACACCTAAACAAACACAGACTTGTGGAACAACGTGCTTTGGACAGAAGAATCCAAAGTTGAATTATTTGGGCACAGTACAGAAGACATGTTTGGAGCTAACCGAAAAAAAAGACAGCATTTGAGCACCACATCCTCATACCAACTGTGAAGCATGGGAGTGGAAATGCCATGGTTTGGGGCCTGGTCAGCTTGATGAGGTTTGCTGCAGCAGGGCCTGGCCAGCTCACCATAGAATCCACTGTGATTTCTTTATTGTATCAACAAAGGTAAGGAGGGTGCTTGAGGAAAATGTGAGGCCATCTGTCCAAAACTTGAAGCTGAAGCAGATGTGGGCCATGCAACATGACAATGACCCAAAACATTCCAGTAAATCCACCAAGGAATGGCTGAAAAGAAAGAAATGGAGAGTTCTGGAATGGCCAAGTCAAAGCCTCGATCTTAAACTTATTGAGATACTGTGGGGTTATTTGGGCTGTGCATGCGAGACACCCCTCAAACGTCACACAGCTCAAAGAGGTCTGGAGTGGGAAAAAACTTTCTCTCAGTCGATGTCAGAGACTGTTATAGGAAACATCTAATTAGGGTTATTTCAGCTAAAGGGGTCAACACCAGGTATTAGGGCATACAGTGCATCCGGAAAGTATTCACACCCCTTCACTTTTCCACATTTTGCCTTATTCCAAAATGGATTAAATACATTTTTCCCTCAAAATTCTACACGCAATGCCCCATAATGACAAAGTGAAAATGTTTTTGTTTTTTGTTTTTTTAATAGCAAATTTCTTTAAAAAATAAAAACACTCAAATATCTGTATATACATAGGTATCCATTTTGGAATAAGGCTGTAACATAACAAAATGTGGAAAAAGTTAAGGGGTGTGAATACTACACTGTAGGTTGTCCTAACGTTTTCCCCAGTAGGAATTGGCATCTTTCTTCATTTTTGGTTAAATAAATGACAACAAAGTTCCATTTCCAATGTGGTTCAATTACATTGAGGTTCAATTACCTCACCTTTATCTATAGCAGGGTACAGTATATACAGGAATATTGAGGTTAATTTCAATACCTTTCTAAGACTTTTTAAAGACCTTGTCAATATGTTTCCAGACCTCACCGCCACTTCGAGCTGTAACCATTTACATCAGTGACACCTTTAACTTAACAGTTTTAGTTTGCAATAGACTAGACCACTATCATACAACAGAATTTCCGGTTCATCTTTGTTTTTTAATAAAACGAATACATTCACAAACTTTTACTAAAAGGTTTTAGGACTCAAACTCTTTGGACAGAGTCTAATTCAGAAAAATACCTACAACATTCAAGACCTCATAAAATCGTGAAAATACTTTTTAATACCGGTACTTATTAAGTCTGGATTTTCCCAAAATTGATTTATGTCCGTATTTCTTAAAAATGAACTAAATATTTCAAGGACATGGGGTGTCCTTTTTTAGATGACTGTATTTCAGTTGAAGCCACAGTCCATCATTGGTGGATTGAGGCTTTAACTGAAATACACATATCCAGTCACAGGGCAAACACATTACCAAGGTAATGACATTAACAGGTACTGTGTAGTCTGATTGTACAGAAAGTACACAATGTTACATAGTACTTGCATTTATGACATAGTAGTAGTAGACACAAAAAAGACTGAGTCTACCGGTTTTCTATGTCAGTCCTACGCTTTTCACAGAATGACCTAGTGAGATTAAATGAAAGGCATTAATCTGGTATGTGAAAACCCATTGGCATTAATGTTTTAATCAAGGGACTATCCAATAACACGGTGGTGGCATGACGTTGTCCATCTGGCACAATTAAACCTCCCTGTTTAAAACATCTACACACTACTGTACTGCGCCGTGACCACGATTAACATTCAGTTGACCTGCCCTTTCCAACTCATCCAGAACATTCTGTAAAACACATTTCAGCCATCATCTGATTGACCAAGTAGATGACTGTGTAAATACTGTAAAAGTACCACAATAATACTATACCACTCAAAGGACTCAAGCGTTATAGGCTGCCCTGAGAGTAATTATAATAATAATAATAATCATAATCATAATAATAATACATTAGACTTATATAGCGCTTTTCTAGACACTCAAAGACGCTTTACAAACTGAAAAGATTGAGTACCGTATTTTCCGGACTATAAGTCGCACCCGAGTATAAGTCGCAGCAGGCCAAAAATGGGTCATGGAGAGGAAAAAACCACATATAAGTCGCACTGGACTATAAGTCGCATGGTTCAAGGGAACGGGCTTGGCGGAATCAGCGGGGAAAGAAGACCCTGTTGAGCTTGACTCTAGTCTGGCACTGTGAAGAGACATGAGAGGATTTGTAAGCCCAGGAAGGACATAATTCACGTTAAAACTTCTTCTGAAAGGTTAGAAATACTTAAATTATCGAGTGTAAAGCCAGGGCTAGCTAGCGCGTTGCTAACGAAGGTTAGCAAAATGGCGTCGCGGGAGCAAGCAAACAGGATGGAACAGCCTCTGAAAGGTAATAAATGACTTTAATATCGTGTATAACGTTCATAATAGCGTGTATAACGTTCATAATATAGTGCTTAATGTCCACATTGTCGAGTGTAACGACTATTTATCGTGTATAAGGCCATGACAAAGATAGCTTGGTGAAAAACGGAAGTAGTTAGGATGAAGGGCGGCCTACAAACAATGCAACATTGAACAGCCTCTGAAAGGTAATAAATGACTTTAATATCGTGTATAACGTTCATAATATCGTGTATAAGGTCCATAATATCATGTTTAATGTCCACATTGTCGTGTTTAATGTCCACATTGTCGAGTATAATGGCTATTCTATCGCGTATGTGGCGCTAGCGGAAGTAGCAAAATAGCCTCGCGGGGGTAACTTAGCAACATAGAACAGTCTCTGGAAGGAATAAATGACTTTAATATCGTTTATAACGTCCATAACATTGTGTATAAGGTCCATAACATCATGTTTAATGTCCACATTGTCGTGTTTAATGTCCACATTGTCAAGTATAATGGCTATTCTATCGTGTATGAGGCGCTAGCGGAAGTTACTCCTTGGTTCATGTCAGTCAGAGATTACCGTATGTCAGTTCATGTCAGTCAGAGATTATGAATTATTGATATATAAGTCGCACCTGACTATAAGTCGCAGGACCAGCCAAAGTATGAAAAAAACCGCGACTTATAGTCCGGAAAATACGGTAGTAGTATGCAGTAACTACACTAACAATGACATCCAACTACCACCCTAGCACACGCTCTTAAACTAATCTTAACTTGGCCAAAAATACTAAAGCTTGAATGCTCCTAAAACAAGTCAAATGCTTTTCTCATCCAAAAAACTGGAAAAAAGGGGGGAAAACCCAGAAAACAACAACTAGAGACATTAGTTAAAGTTTGACAGAATGGCAGATAGCTGAGGGATGGGAGAGGGGGTGAGGGGATGAGAGGCAAAAGGAAAACAGCAGGTTGGGTTTGAGAAGGACTCACCTCATGGGTCAGTCCATTAAGGGGGAGGACCCCACTGTCAGACTGCAGGCTGTCATTGGGCGAGCTGCACCCGGACACTGGAGTACTGCTGCTACTGGGGGAGGAGTCTGCAGGAGGGCATAAAGGAACAGCCAATCAACTAACAAAACAGAAACACATTGGTAAAACATGACGTTTAACTGCACACAGAATTGGAACTGGGTCTACAAACACGATGCGTGGAATGTTGAAGTATGGAAAAGTGCAATTAAATGTAAAGTAAACATGCTTTAACTCAGTCGCACATTCAAGATAGATAAGTTGGTGTGATAAACGATGGACAGAAAGAAGGACAGCGCTACCTAGAGTCTCCGCTGGTCTGTGCTTCTGCACGGTGGGCGGGGCGCTCCTCTTGCGCTGTAGAGGGTTCTGTCTGGACGTGATGTGCTTCTTCAGTTTACTTCTCGACTTCAGGATGGGCTCAGAGGCTGTACGCACACACACACATGCACATACACACACGCACACGCACACGCACACACACACACACACACACACACACACACACACACACAAAAACATGCACAAGCACAGACAGACATAATGCAAAACACACACAGATACACACACACAACATAGAAAGTGAATCACTCCTTGCCGTGGTGAAACCCCTCCTGAAGAAAGATTCCTTAGCTCTCGCAACCTTGCGTTCTAAGTTTTCTTTATCAGTCACTTCATGGATGTGCAGCCCACTACATGACAGACATGGAGGTAGGGACCCAGTAGATCCCTCAGGTCCTCTAGTTTTTAACTATCCCTCTCACTGGCACAGCACCAGAATATCTGAAATACCTTTTGCTAGCATATCAGCCCAATAGAGCTCTCAGGTCTTCTGACGCTGGTTTTCTGTGTAATGTGCAAAAGAAGAGATTTGGTGAGGCTGCATTCTCATTTTATGCACCCAGATTGTGGAATGCACTGCCAGTTTACATTAGGGATGCAACCTCAGCACATTATGTTCAAGTCAAGACTAAAAACCATATTTTTAATATTGCCTTTAAATGACTAAATCATTCAATTATGATTATGATTGGAGCACTATGAGCTGCAACGTTTGCAGGAGAAGCGCTATACAAATAAAAGTTATTATTATTATTATTATTATTATTATTATTATTATTATTATTATTACGGCCAAGGGACATGGACAGGCCATTTTTTGTTTGTTTGAAACTGTGGACATTTTTGAAAGACATCTTAAAAGATATGTTTTTCGCCTTGTAGAGTGCTCGGATTCTTTGAGCCTAATCCTTCAAGCTTGCGTTAGTCTCTCTCTCTGTATTTATTTATTTATCCTGTAAAGGGCAATGTATTGCATCCGTCTACGAAATGAGCTAAACAGTATAACATTTGAGATGATTTGATTTACAGAACTGTCAAACAAAAATTGGGAAAAGCTGAGCAATGCACTATACAGTACTACTACAGTATCTACTGTATGTGTGCAACAGTTCTGTCTCATCATAAACACATTCATTTTGCATTAGACAACCATATCAAGATTTAATCTGCTTGATAGTGTTGCTGACAAGAACAAAGAACATCATGCTCTAGAGTCGATATAAAAAAAAAAGTCCCATGTTTGCCTTGGCCAGTCCACAATAGGGCCACACAAAGCAACCAATCAGTTCAGGACTCAGCCGAGACAAAGGATGCTTATGACAATCTTATTGTTGTTGAGTTTCAAAAGAGAGACAGAGGGGTGTGTACTGTCGTTGAGAAAAGGAAATGCAGCCAGGGCAACCTAGGTAAATAATGGTGTTTTAATAAGAGTAAAGTATTCCAACTTGATATACAGTCCAGTAGACACCACTCCTTATCTCATTCATACAGCCAGGTACTGTAGACAGGATCTGCATTCTTTAACATTCCTTATAGTTACTGTATGGTATGCAACTGCTTTAGTCTCTCTCAACTGCTCTCTCTCTCTCTCTCTCTCTCTCTCTCTCTCTCTCTCTCTCTCTCTCTCTCTCTCTCTCTCTCTCTCTCTCTCTCTCTCTCTCTCTCTCTCTCTCTCTCTCTCTCTCTCTCTCTCTGGCAACATCAGAGATCAGCCTCTGATCTCATTGCTAAAAACCTGCACTCTAATTCTTCATATTTGAGTACTGTCCAATTCTCTAAAAGTAATAGAATCAAACTTGGTTTTGTTCCGAAACCAGAAGGAGGTTGCATATCCATATTAGACATCCCGACACCAGTCAGAAGATTGTCTTTTTGCCAAATGTCCAAACACATGTAGGTCTCACCTGTCCTCCTCAGGGGCATGTCCTTGCGTTGGTCACATGGTGATTGAGCGGCAGGAGTTGCCATGGGAGGCTTTGGGGGCATGTCAGGGTCTGGGGCCAGTTCCCTAGGCAACCAACAAAGGCAGTTTAGAGTCACCCTTCACAATCCCTGAATAATCACTGGTCAGGGCTAATATGAAAGACTTGGAAAGGTGAGACCAATGTGATGAAAGGCCCACCAAGAGAACACACAGCTTTCACCCAGGAACAACTGGAGGGACAGTGTATCATCAGGGTTGTTCAAACTTGTGTGATGCAAGAGAGTCAAAGTTCTGTAGAAAGTCATTCTCAACTCAATCGTCGTCGTCCACGTCTATATCTATCGACATTTTGCCAGCAGTGTTACCGTTTACCTTAAGACTTATCTCAACTCCATGTCACCTGTCACTCACCTGTATCCCTTAGGTGTGGTACTGACGGGGTTGACTGAGGCGGTCCTCTCCTGCTCCTGTCTCTTGGACATCAACCGCTTCCGTAGTTCTTCCTTCACCAGGGGACTGGCCACAGCACCTGTCAATCAACCGAGTCAGCCAATCAGAGAACCTTATACGTCTGTTCAATATGGAAATGATTCAACACTCCTATAATTTCAACATCGGTAAGAGAGGCTGTTAGCATTTCCATCTCAACTCATAATGACCATTTTATAAATCAGCCCGAATGTAAGTCATTCAAGGGCAGGTGATTTCAGTGACTGCTAAAGGGTAGTTTGGTGGTTGAGAAATTGCTTTGTTGCATTGTTTAATAGTTCCCTCCTTTCTTAAAATAAAATAAAATAATACAAATAAAATACTTACTCTGTTCATTCTTACTCTTGTGCATCAGCTGCTGCAGCTCCTGTTTCTTCTCCTGCTCTCTCTCCTGGCGCCTCTGCTCGGCTACGTACTGGAACAACACCATTCAACACACGCTCAGTGTGAGACTCACTGGACACACGTGTAGATCAACAGACAAAGCTGAAGTCCTATATTTACAGAGAGTAAGATATAGACTACTAGATATATCCTGCTATCCTGAAACAAAGCCATTCTATAATATTCAAAAAAACAACACACATTGTGGCCAGAAAGAGATAAGAGATAGATACGTTGACCTCAATGGGACTTTCTGCATTGCAAGTTTTAAAACTCAATGGGACTTTCTGCTCAAAAAAAAAAGTTCAAAACTAAAATAAATATTTCAAGGTCCCCACCTGGAAATGCTGTGCTTGCAGGTCCTGGGAGTACTGGGCAGGGCTGGGGCGAGAAGGCCCCCAGGTAGAGGGCCCCAGGTAGAGGGGGCGGTGGGGGGCCAGCATGGCCGAGCTCTGGTTCATACGCAGGTCCATGGGCCGCTCCTGCCTTCGGGGTGACGAAGACCGGTGAGAGACGATCACATCCACTACACACAGAGAACAGGAGGGGACGGAGGACCCATCAGAATGGACAGGAGGGGACGGAGGACCCCTCAGGGCCAATCAATTATTTGTAAGAGAGAAACAAAGGGCTATCAAACAAACTGCTCGGTGTTCAACGAAGTCTTCGACGATTTCGTGCGTACCTCCTCATACTTCCATTCGTTTGTGAGATTGGACTTATTAACACTAGAACAGCCGTGCCATTATTACCTACTCAAAGAGCCGCCCGCTTTACAGTGCTCAAGCTGCTATTTACACACAACGACCACTAGTTGTCCGCTTGTAAATTACCCTGCTTCCTACACAGAAAAACAGCAAAATAGCTTTATACTAGCTTATCCTGGTGTGATTTTGAACCCTCATGGCTGTTCTAATGTTAAAGAGTGGGACCTGGGATGGAGTTGAACCTGAGGTGCAGCCAGAGAAGACAGAATTCTATGCAATTGGTGTCGGTTGTGAGATCCTGGTTGTGTTTTCTGGTCTGCACATTTCCCTCCGAAATAGGCTTAAAATAGACTCTCTCTTTCTCTCATTCTGTCTGTTCTCTCTTTTTTTCTCTCTAATTCTTTGGAACAGTTTATTTTCACTACACAACCCCAATTCCTCCCCCTGCTGATGTCAGTGCCGGGTCACACTTGAAAGGAATGATTGACCCCATTGAGTCTAGACTTGTTTGGTGAAAACATACTAGCTCTGAATTACACACTCTGGTCTCCCCAGGTCTTCATCTGAATGACACACACACTCTGGTCTCCCCAGGTCTTCATCTGAATGACACACACACTCTGGTCTCCCCAGGTCTTCATCTGAATGACACACACACTCTGGTCTCCCCAGGTCTTCATCTGAATGACACACACACTCTGGTCTCCCCAGGTCTTCATCTGCATGCAGACAGCTAAGTCAGACTGGTAAAGCATCATGAGCCCATTGCTTGATCAGATTATGTTTCTGAGCATCAAAATGGATACAAAATGTATCTAAATCTTATTACAACATGTCCTGTCCATACGACTTTCAGAAAAGAATTGGCACATAGGTAAGGTGTGTGTGTGTGTGTGTGTGTGTGTGTGATTAAGTGTATGCAAAGTAAGTGTGGTGTGGTACACATTTAGAAATCATGTCATTCAATGTCTTCCTGCTAAAAAATTAGTTGGCCATGGTCCAGAATTACATTCAGAACTTCACAAATAGGAGGAAAGAGGGGGGGAGAGAAAGTGAAGAAAGGCAGCAGCCATAAAAGAATGAAAGAATGAAGGAAGTGTGGGGGGAAGAGGGGACTAGAACATTGTGGGCCCTATTATGCACTTCATAAGTCTTAAGCAATAAGACGAGGTGGTAGATCTAAACTTAAGACGTGGAGGCGTGGTCAAGGCCACTTTGCTATTATGCGTGTGGTAGTAGGCGCCTAAGACCCGGCGCTAAGCCCAGAAATTAGTCATGGGTGTGTTTTGGGCGTCTTCTCAATCAACCCAATCAGAACCGGCTGCGTTAAGTCATAAGCGCTATGCTATTATGCAGTTCATAGGCGCTAGACTTCATGCACGTTTTGAAACACGAGCGCGCCTCCGCGGTTTGCGCATGCGCGCTGACCCACTTCTTAAGAAGTCGGTCGGCGCGCATGCGCAAACCGCGGAGGCGCGCTCGTGTTTCAAAACGTGCATGAAGTCTAGCGCCTAAGAACTTTTCAAACCACTTCTTAGCGCTAGGCGCAAAGTCAGATCGCATAATAGCAGGGGCGCCTAGCGCACTTCATTAACATATGAACACTCCCACAATGAGTAATATATGCACGGGAGTCTTACGTCTTATGTGTGGGCGCCTAGCGACACCTGCATAATAGCAGTAGCGCGTATGAAGCGCATAATAAGGGTGGCGGTAGGTCTTAACCTGGCGGTGCGTCTTAATTAAGACTTAAGACGGCAAGTTAAGAAGTGCATAATAGGGCCCTGTGTGTCAGAGGCATTTTGGGTCAGATACATTCATCTATCACCACCCTCCAGATTTTTACCAGAAAGAAGCCTAAATTTAATGAAAAGAGTGAGACTCATTTCAGAGTCATCTCCATAACTGTCCCATTTTCTAGGTAAAATGGAGTGACATTTTTGTTGTTGTTGAAATTGTGTTAGACTTGAGGACATTGTGGGTATTGAAGTTCAGGACTTGCTGAAACACTCCTGTTTAATGGTAAAAATCATCAAATGTAGCCTGTAAGATCACTGAATGCTGAACAATCGTTAAAGGGACAGTTCACCCAAATGACTAAATGACATATCTTGTTCCTTACCTTGAAAGAAGTCTACGGACAAGGACAAACATCCACACTGATTCTGTTTACCTGGGCACTGTAACTAGCCACTTAATGCTACCATTTGAACCAAAAATCATCATCATGATTAATCATGGTTAATTACAGTATCTAGTCAAGTTAATAGCTAGTCAGGTTACAGTTTTTTACGATTGCTAACTCACCATGTTCAATACTGAAACCACAGTTTCACATCTCTTCATACAGTCTGCATTAGTAACACTCATGTTGGCCAATGACTTCATTCATGTCTCAAAAGAAGCTCGTTCAACCACACACTGTCAACAATGTTCACTCAGAAGCATACACTGTCATTCATAACATTCTGACTTACAAAATACTAACAACAGGGAGCATTACATAGTTTTAATGATTTTCACAAGAATGAATATTTCATTATAAAAATTGTTTGATTTATAGTAATCATAGACAGAATAGTTGACTGTACAATTGTAAAGTATTAGGCAACAAGAATGAATCAGAAATGCCGCAATTTGCTTCTATCCTTTATTCTATCTTTTGCTTCTATCCTTTACTGTATTCTATCGTTTCTCCTTTTTTTTCAGTATCTTTGCAGAAAGTAAGTTGCGGTACATTTACTTCAAAGTACACTACATTTACTTGTGTAAAATGAAAAGTGAAAAATAAAGTGGAAGATGCAAAGTTCAAACAAAAAAGAAAAACTGAAATTCCAGGGCTACAATACAATCAGCAATTACACCAAAAATGTCTCACTCCTGAGGGTTTTGGTCCACCCTCTGGTCTGCATCTGGTCACATCTTATGTCTTCCCTGGCAATGCATCTAGTCTATTTCATTTCATTGTATATATTCTGCTAATATTTTCTAGACATTTCAATATGATTACTGCAAATAGTGAAAATACCACCGCTCATCCCTTATCAGACTTTGCTGAGGTGCTGGAACTGAAGAGTATCAATAGAGTGCAAAATAACAGCATCTGCACACTCAAACACTGTGCAAAAAAACTGTTTATTGCGAGCTTTCTGTCATATATGATAGGAATATGATTACTGCAAAATTGCACCAAATAATTCAGTTTTGAACGTGTTCTTCAGAGTTTTGAACACAGTGGGCCCTATTATGCACTTCTTAACTTGCCGTCTTAAGTCTTAATTAAGACGCACCGCCAGGTTAAGACCTACCGCCACCCTTATTATGCGCTTCATACGCGCTACTGCTATTATGCAGGTGTCGCTAGGCGCCCACACATAAGACGTAAGACTCCCTCCCGTGCATATATTACTCATTGTGGGAGTGTTCATATGTTAATGAAGTGCGCTAGGCGCCCCTGCTATTATGCGATCTGACTTTGCGCCTAGCGCTAAGAAGTGGTTTGAAAACTTCTTAGGCGCTAGACTTCATGCACGTTTGAAACACGAGCGCGCCTCCGCGGTTTGCGCATGCGCAAACCGCGGAGGCGCGCTCATGTTTCAAAACGTGCATGAAGTCTAGCGCCTATGAACTGCATAATAGCATAGCGCTTATGACTTAACGCAGCCGGTTCTTAAAGGGAATGGCACCTGGCACGCTGATTGGGTTGATTGAGAAGACGCCCAAAACACACCCATGACTAATTTCTGGGCTTAGCGCCGGGTCTTAGGCGCCCACTACCGCACGCATAATAGCAAAGTGGCCTTGACCACGCCTCCACGTCTTAAGTTTAGATCTACCGCCTCGTCTTATTGCTTAAGACTTATGAAGTGCATAATAGGGCCCAGTATGTTAGCAATGAAAAAATGTGTTGCAAATACATAGTATTTTGCAAGTGGGGGAGTTTGAATGAGAGAAGTGTTATGGCATTTGGAGAACGTAGTCATTGAATGCATTCTGTATGAAAGCAATGCACAAATCACAGAGAAAGAGTCACAGATTTATTCACATGGGTTTCTGCTCTGCTGACTGTATGAAGAGTTGTGAAACTGTGGTTTCAGTATTGAACATGGTGAGTTAGCAATCGTAAAAAACTGTAATCGACTTAAATTGGTTTGTAATTTGGGTGAGCTATCCCTTTAATGTTGCTCAGTAATAGGGACATATCATACTGATAAATCAAACATAACTTCAAACAGACTGCATGTTTACAGCATATAGATGTTATTCATGCATTCACTCAGAGTTCCTGTGACAAATCATAGCCACTATTTTACACATCATAAAAGAGCTCAGTGACACTAATAGGTCAAGGGGTTTAGGCTTAGATTTAGGCTATTCATGAACATAATGAAAACATAATGTACAAGAACTGTAGGTGTCAACATGACTGACACGTGAAACCCTGAAGTTTAATTTGTCCTCTTTGGAATGCAGTATCGAATACAAACTGGAAGACAAATCTGGAAGGGAACACCTCTCTCTCCCTCAGGGAGGGAACACTGGAAATGTACCAGAGTGACTGAGAGCCACCACAAACATTAGTCAACATTACTCACATATTTCCTGACAAGTCCCCATGTCCTTTTAGGTATACCAGTTGAACTGCATTACCCTGGAAGTACCAGATGGCTTAATGGATTCTGAGTCAAAACAAAGGATTTATAGTATTACTCGTAAAAACACAACACCATTTCCTGTGTCTTTCTTTTTTTTTTTTAAGTTAAGTTAACAAATAACTCAGAGAATAAGACATTCACATAACATTGTAAATCATCCATGTTTACTAAACTTCATTCACGCTCACATGTTTCACAATGTCTACGGTGTAGAGAAATCATCATAATCACAATCTAATCCTGCTAAACAAATACATTGGTTATTCATTTCAAAATGAATTGGAAACAAATGCCCAACTTTGAGTGTTTAGTATTTGCAGTGCTGAAATAATGTAGTCTCTGCATTGTGCAATTCTCCCCTTCGCAAGTTTGATAACATTTCACTGCGTGCCTATTACATAAGCAGAGGACTCAGACGACACGGCCCTGGGTCTGATAGAGAGAGATGACTAATAGAGACGTCTGGCAGGGCGCTCCGTCAGACAGACTCTCTGAGGACATCAACACTGACCCAGGGTCAGGTGGGAATGACACACCGCTGGAACATGAATAACAAAAGACTAAAGTAAATCAGGGGAACTATTTAAGAATAGGGATAAACTCACCTCTTATTAGATTAGATTATTATTATTATTATTATTATTATTACTACTTTTATTTGTATAGCACTTTTCCTGCAAGCGTTGCAGCTCAAAGATTAGATTAAACTTTATTGTCATTGCAGAGTACAAGTACCAGACAACAAAATGCAGTTTAGCATCTAACCAGAAGTGCAAATAGTGATATAAGTATATTATATAAAAAACATGATATAAAAACAAGACAATGATAGTGATAGGTACTGTATGGGGCGGCTGTGGCGCAGCTGTGGTGCAGGAGGTAGAGCCACCGTCTAATGATCGCAAGGTTGGCAGATCGGCGGTTCGAGCCCCGGCTGGCCACAAGTCGAAGTGTCCTTGGGCAAGACACTGAACCCCAAAATTGCACCTTGCATGGTAGCTTGCCACCATTGGTGTGTAAATGTGTGTGTGAATGGTTGAATGAGAAGCGTGTGTGTGTGTGTGTGTGTGTGTGTGTGTGTGTGTGTGTGTGAGAGTGTGTGTGTGTGTGTGTGTGTGTGTGTCCCTCTCCCTCTCTCTCTCTTTCTCTCAGACTCCAACAGGATATAACAGGTGTGACCAGCATCACCATATCTCATCTAGACACAGACATTTGTCGAGGCTTTACTTTGTAACAAGTACAGGTGAAACATCTTCAGTGTTGAAAACAGCAGAGTTACTATGCTGGCAGCAGAACACCCCCTACTACCAGAAGAATGGGTGTTTTTTTTCGAAGGAAATGGTGGGGGGGGACTGAGTTTGGGCACACACACACTCACACACACACACACACACAGGTTAATATATAAAGCAACCAACTCCACTGAAAAATCCCCCCAATCCGGTTGTTAAGTCTGACGTCAAAAGTGACGTTTAGCCATTTCCGGGTCCTAACCAGAAATTCCCCGCACCAGAGTACCAGTGAACTACAGCGGTAGAATGACAGTTTAATCGTTTTTTAGACTCGGATCTATTCATACAACAAGGGACACAATACTTTCCCGTTTTCTCCATATTGTCAGGGTATTTGAGCCTCGGAAAAGCGCTATATAAATATAATTAATTATTATTATTATTTCAGCATTTCGAAGACAGCGCCTCAGCCAACGTTGGACCCGGAAACACGTCACGACTTAACAAGCGGATTGGAAATGATCAGGAAGTCAGATGAACCTTCTCACAGGAACAACAAACAACCACTTGCCCGTGTTTTTACCATGAAAACAGTCTGACAGAAAACAGTCTGACCCAGAAACAACCTTCTCTCCACACTGGGATGTCTAGAACAACCTTCTCTCCGCACTGGGATGTCTAGAACAACCTTCTCTCCACACTGGGATGTCTAGAACAACCTTCTCTCCACACTGGGATGTCTAGAACAAGGGACTAGGGATCAGAGGACAGGCCCAACGGAAGGCAATCAGAGAACTGTCCACTGCAGCAGAACGGAGCAGTCACTGGCTGTGGCTGAAACGTAGGGACCCAACATGACCCAATGACCACGTGGTGCCACCGTGCGACACACACCCAGGCCTGATCAGCCTGTGGTGGGCCAACCTCGGCAGAGGGTGTCTTGTGATAACTGGCCGAAACACCCAATGAGGTCGGGGACCACAACTGAAGATGTGTCGTACTGGTGGCACCACGTGATCATTGCCAAATTCCACTCCACCCAAGAGGACATCTCCAACTCCACTCAATTGTTGTGCTGAATATTTAGGGATTTTAACAACCAGTCCTATTAAGAATCCCACACTGTGATGTCTGGGCTTTAGCTAAGCAGGCTAAGGCACCTGCCTTTCATTTGAGAGACCAAACCCTAGTCATTGACTTTAGACACACACTAGGTACATTCGGGGTGTAAGGTAGTGATAGTACAC
>NC_137676.1:25369827-25372327 GCF_963989245.1 Nansenia antarctica
TATTTTAAATGTGATGCTTACAGTATGTGATATAATGTTCGTGACGCCATTTGATATAAGGAGATCTTTCTTGGTCACGTGGCCGGAAATTATATATTGATGACTCAGAGAGAAGGTTGAATCGTAATCATTGTATTAGGCAGATCTGGGTTGCATTCCCATGTACAGATGTTTCCAAGGCAGCATGCTCTGTTAAGTCCAAGCTTCAAGCATGGCTACGACATGGCTGGTGCCGAGCCTGGCTGTGGCATAGAGATGCCAAGCAAAGTACTGATGTTTGTTACAGCTTATATACAGTTCTCAGAGAGGGAAATAGCTTTACCTCGTAACTTACAATAGTGACATTAGTTCCCATACATGGCTATGCTGTGTTCATGCTGTTCTGCATCTGCTGACCACTGGGCTAAGGCTCCTATGTCCTGAGAGTTAAACTGGTCTCACTGTTACTTGATATGGTATGTGCCTGCTCCTAAAGAATGTTGTTTACTACTGAGAGTGGGCACACATAAAATATGTTTAAGGTTAAACAATGAGTATTGCAATATTTGATAGGCACACAACAATTGGCATAGTCACACAAAAACGCATCATATCAGCTCACTCTTTTTTTTCCCCATGATGTAAGATTAATTTGACTGGTAAATTATTTCTATTGAAAAACATGTGGTGTTCTTAATAACATCAATGAATGACCACATCAGAAATAAATTAGGCATCGGTTCCATCATACAAAGTACATTATATGTCAATATAACAATGTCTGGAAGTAGATCTTCAATCAAAGGAACGGCCTTGTGTTTCTGGTAACAAGGAGTGCTATTTGATTCTTTGATGGTCATCAGTCTTGCACGTGTTCTTGCCTCTGTTCACAGCGTTAATAGGTTTTATTAACTTAAGACAATTTTAGCATTATCATTACACTACACCCCTCCTTTTCTTGACTTAAGTCTATAAAATCTTAGGCTCTCCATCAATTGATTGTGGAATTAACCTGCTCAGAAACAGTTGGAAACAAAAATACAGATGTTAAGCATAAGTTTGTTAATTGGGTTATCTGGACTGTTGTTCCCGTCCCTTAGAATTCCTAGAAGAAAGTTTGTAAGTTCATGCCATGAATAGTGTGTGCATGGTATAATTCAGCTGTTTACTGCTGATGACACTGTTAGTTGTGTGCGTCAGTACAATTGAACAATTACGACTACATAAAAGTATGTGTAAGTCTCTCTTGTCATCATCATGTCTCTGTCTTAAATCATAAGAATTAACATTTCCATTGTTTGTCACATTGAAATGTCATTAGTTTGTCTCATTTCTCTTGTTTCATCCGGCAATAGCTTCCTTCAGCATCTGCAACATTCTCTCCCCACTTCTGCAATGGTTAACTTAGACCAGATCTTAACAGCATCTCGGTCTCTGAGTCCTTCGCTCAATGTCTCTTGATTTCCTTGATTCTGTCAGGAAATAGAATCGACAGGCATTGTCAGAATACATTCCAGGTCTTTCTTGCTGAATTGTGTTTTCTCCATCAGAAATGTCCTCCTTTGATGTTTCACAGTCTTAGAGTCTTAATGTGTATTTCTCTGTTCACTAAATCAATCAAAATGTTATATGTCTGCTGAATCAACACAGATTTGCATGATAATTTCAATATGAGACAAATTTGTCTATTTGTTGTATGTTGTAGCTCGATGTGTGTGTGTGTGTGTGTGTGTGTGTTTGGTTACAGGAGCAGTCTCCGTTCTATTAATAGCCTAGGGTCAGAGTTTTAACACTCTCGCCCTGTTGTGAAGCTTGGTTCAGAAATATGGTTGTTATTCATTTCATTCTTAATGATAACATTCTGCATGCCATTCATACTAGTTTGCTTCCCATGATGTTAATAGACATGCGGTTTTAGTAATCAATTATGTTGATTGAAACTTCTCTTAGAGTCTTTTAAATATTATGGCCAAATCCTTTCAAACTTAGTTTTCCTCAAAGTGCTGTGCTTTCAATCACGTATTTAAGGTCTTGTCCCTAACTTAATACACAATAGACTTCTGCTTTGTTCCTTACAAAGTTCAGAATCTCAATAAATCCTAACTCTCAGTGTTTTGACCAGTCACACCGTCTTTGACTATACAGCGCCTTCTATTCAAACTATTTTAATTTAGTACTTTCCAATATCAATACATCTCCTTTTTGAAAAAAATTGAGATTCGTTCTAGAACAGCAATTCAGGTTAAGCAAATAATTACATTGTGCCTTACCTGTTTCGCTGAATCTAGCATCCTGTTCGTTAGAAGCCATTTGATATAATGTTCGTGACGCCATTTGATATAAGGAGATCTTTCTTGGTCACGTGGCCGGAAATTATATATTGATGACTCAGAGAGAAGGTTGAATCGTAATCATTGTATTAGGCAGATCTGGGTTGCATTCCCATGTACAGATGTTTCCAAGGCAGCATGCTCTGTTAAGTCCAAGCTTCAAGCATGGCTACGACATGGCTGGTGCCGAG
>NC_137676.1:25377327-25417327 GCF_963989245.1 Nansenia antarctica
TTTTTTAATAGCTCACTGCCTACCCAGCCAATGACCTCACTGCACGTTACTGGCAGTGCCTCACCCAGGCATTTAAGAAAGAAAAAGAATATCAGTCTTTTTTAAAAATGTATCTCAAAAATATATATTTTATTTATTTTACTCATTATTCTTAACTTTAATGTGTTAAAATGTTGTTAAAATAAAAATAAATGATGTAAAATGTGTTGTTTTATAAATATAATGCATGCCCTGGCACCAGGAGGGGTTGCTCCCAAAGCGAGCTGATTGCTGGCGAGAGGCTGAAGCAGACTGTGCTTGTGCCTCTGTGCTATGCGAAGTGATAGACCAACAGTTTCGTAGGTTTGCGCATGCGTAGTCTGTTCTCACATTGTCTTCATTGACGGACGTTGAGGCACCGTGCCACGCTGCTTCTGACAGCATGATTGACAGTTTGCGTTTGGCTTGTTTGGCTTGCCGTAGCGGCATCCTCTGCTGTTCGCGCCGCGGTTCTACATTTCCATACAGGCTGTTGCGCTACGCTGTGAGATAACAATACATGACATTTTTGACCAGCTATTTGATAGTATAGTATATATGGGCTATGTGATTGACTTTATAGTATAGTATATTAGCCTACATTACATTACAGTCATTTAGTCGACGCTAAAGCGACTTCAATAATTGCATTTAACGTAGGAGTGTACTGCTTTTTTAAGGCAAAATGAAGAATAGCAAACTAACAATACAATAGGTGCTTAAGAGGATTCTGGTAGTAGGCCTACTTCTTGAAGAAGTGAGTTTTGAGCCTGCGTTAAAAGATATAAGGGCTATTGATTGCCTTTATAGTATGCGCTATGCCATTTGAAGTCTGGCTGCTGCGTTAATCAAATGATTTTTTTTAATAGCTCACTGCCTACCCAGCCAATGACCTCACTGCACGTTACTGGTTATGTCTATCCAATTTTTTAAATATATATGCATTTCCATTCTGTTTCCTATTCTGTTTGGTTTATTCAGTAGCATCCAATAATAGACTATGCAGATAAAAACTTAACAAATATAGAACAAATATATTTTATTTGAATGTGAACCTCACAATAAAGTATCTGTATGGAGCAGAAAGTGAAGTCAAAGTGCAGTATCAATTTAGTATATTAATAAAGAAAAGTAGCCTGACAGTGTTAGGCCTGTAGAATGTAGATGATTGAGTATGTATGCTATCTAGCTAGCTAACTTGCCTCCCATTTGCAACACAAATGCATTGACATAGCTGTCAAGGCTAACGCGCGCACACACTAGACGAAAACATAAAACACAACTCTGCACTCATTCAGACAAACAATGACAGTGATAACAGCCGGTCAAGGATAAACCAATTGCCCAAGTCATTTTTCAGTGTTTTACATAGCCTGAAACTACAGATTGTAAGCTTTCAAATGCTTTTGAAATCGGATTTTTTTTAGGACGACACAAGTATTTGAATGTTGGTGCACCTCAGACAGAGACTGGGAGAAAAATCACTCTGCTGCAGCAACAAACGCTGTTAACAGCTAGCGGCTAACAGTGGTACATCGCTACGAACGTCTAACTACGTTTTTATAACATCAAACATGCTGAGGGAACATGAACATGCTAAAAACACATAAATAGATGAACACACAGTCCTTGATTTTGAACACATCCTAAAACAAAAGTATGTTTACAAGTAAAGTGGTCACTTACCAGTAGCCTACGGCAAACGAGAACAGTGAATCCAATCCACAAATTATAAGTATTTAGTGATCGTTAAACTGTTGTTTGTTATATCGAGTGGGTACTTTAAAACTTCAAGTTGGTGTTATGAAAAAATACGAAAACTAGATATTGTTGACACAATAAGTTTCACTTTACGAGCCCTTTGAGTCATCGGCTGGTTCGCACATTCAGCCAGCTCCCTATATCCACGTGGGGCCGTTGCCATGGGAACATGAATGCTGTTTCCTGATAGGCTGAAGACGTTCCATAGAATCTGGACGTTCTGCTGCAACTGAACATGTCAGCGCTTGGTTGCGGCGCTTTGTTGCGGCGCTTAGATGGACACTGGCCCCGTGGCCGCGCAAAGGGGGACATCTGGTCACCCTATTTATATGGTATCGGCCCAGAATGGTACCGGCCCAGCCGCCCAGAACGGTATCGGCTTGCAAGTACTACCATGACTGAACACCGGCCCAGACCGGCCCAAAACCAGACCGGCCCACCGGGAAAACTCCAGATCCCCCCGATTAGCCACCCCGGGCCTGTGTGTGTGTGTGTGTGTGTGTGTGTGTGTGTGTGTGTGTGTGTGTGTGTGTGTACGGTGTGTGTGTGTGTGTGTGTGTGTGTGTTTGTGTGTGTGTGTGTGTGTGCGTGCGTGTGCGTGCGTGTGCGTGCGTGCTCATGTCCGCTTGATCTGAATCATGTCCGCTTGATCTAAAAGTGGAGACCACACAATAATACTGAAACAGCTCACACTAAACTTAGATGCACAAAAACAGTCAGTTACACTCTAAAATACGCAACCACACACACAAACACAGGCACACACGCATAGACATACACACACTATAGAGATTACCATAAGAGTTTGTGTTTATGATTAGAATACTCAAGTACTGTAGCCGGCTGATTTTTCATATACGCATATTGATTAAGTGACACACACACACACAAACAAACAATGCATAACAGTGTACAACCCAGATCACGTACATTAGCATACAGATAGACACTTCAGAGTGTGAGGACTAGATAAGGATGGTAGGATGGCAATGTGGGGCACCAGCCTCACCCAGACTGCCACACAACTGCATGTTGTCTCTCCTAAACCCATGAGGAGCCCCAGCCCAGAGGACCTGCAGGCCGAGGAACACTACCAGTGTTGTTGATATCAGTTTGTTTCGGGCTTGACCCTTGGTATTTAGTTGAAGTGGAGCGGATCATCCCAAATCACTTTAGTTTTCATCTTCATGGGGCTCAATGACATAGCCTGTTGTAGGCAGAGCGTGGATTTTCCCAAATGGAAGACATTTTGTCTCATTTAAGGAATAATCCTATTATGGAGGGGTATTTGGGCTTCTTCCGGACGACGAGAGTTCAGGAAAAGATTGGTTGTTGATCGGACCGAGAATGACCAGCATTGTGAGAACTAAGGGTTCAGCTGTGACTGTGGCGAATGGGACAGACTGTGTGTGTGTGTGTGTGACTGTGTGACTGTGTGAGTGTGTGTGTGTGTGTGTGTGTGTGTGTGTGTGTGTGTGTGTGTGTGTGTGTGTGTGCGTGCGTGCGTGCGTCCGTCCGTGCGTGCGTGCGTGCGTGCGTGCGTGCGTGCGTGCATGCATGCGAAACAGAGTGAGTGGGAGGAAAGAAGACACACCAAAGACAGTACTGGACATAGTATGGGAAGTCTGTGATGACAGGGTTTATTAGCAATGTGAGAGAGAGAGAGAGGGAGAGAGATGGGGAGAAAGGGAGAGGGAGAGACTGTGACGGTTCTGCCTCCTTAGATGACAAAGAGGTGTTGAGAGTAACAGACTGGATAGAGGAGATAAGAAATCGGGTACAGAAGAGGTATGGAGAAAGAGAGAGACAAGATGGAGAAGAAAGAGGGAAGAGAGATAGCATACAGTACATGTAGTTCTCAGTGATAGGAAGAACAGTTATGTGGCCAATGGGGTGCTCACCCCTCTCTCAGTCACAGGAAGCCAATAGGAATGAGAAGAATGCAGTCAGGCAATACAGTGATGGAGGCAACAGCAGTTACACAGGGCAGACCAACAGCAGTTACACAGGGCAGACCAACAGCAGTTACACAAGGCAGACCAACAGCAGTTACACAAGGCAGACCAACAGCAGTTACACAGGGCAGACCAACAGCAGTTACACAGGGCAGACCAACAGCAGTTACACAGGGCAGACCAACAGCAGTTACACAAGGCAGACCAACAGCAGTTACACAGGGCAGACCAACAGCAGTTACACAGGGCAGACCAACAGCAGTTACACAGGGCAGACCAACAGCAGTTACACAGGGCAGACCAACAGCAGATACACAGGGCAGACCAACAGCAGTTACACAGGGCAGACCAACAGCAGTTACACAGGGCAGACCAACAGCAGTTACACAGGGCAGACCAACAGCAGTTACACAGGGCAGACCAACAGCAGTTACACTGGGCAGATCGCCAACAAGCAAGACAGAAAAGGAGGGAGGGACTGAGGACCAGAATTTTAAAAAAATCCAGAATAAAACCCTATCCCAGTGCATTATGTCCCTACACAAGCGCTTTGAGTTGCATTTCATGTACGAAAGGCGCTATATAAATAAAGCTTTACTTACATGTTGAACTTGAACATGCTCGATTAGCACTACTAATCACTGACTACTCATTTGATAATTTGATATCAGACATATTCATGTTGTATTGTTTGATCGATATCAGAAGAGGCATGCCGTAGAGATCAAACAGTGTTATGGTTCCTGGAATGAATGTGCATGGGTACTGTAGGCTATTATATCTGTGACAGATTTCCTGGAATGGGTGGAAGCCAGTGAGTCCATCCATGGCCAAACACTCATCTGGTTTCTGATCTCTGGGGGGCCGTCCATCGTCACACACGCAGACCACGTCAGCCACCCTTCATCTCCAGTCTCTCTCTCAGACACTCTCTCTCTACCCACTCTCTCTTTCTCCCTTCTTTTTCCTTCCTCTCTTGCCCTCCTCCTCTCTCGCTTTCTCTCGCTCTCACTTCAGACCTGTGCAATGCTTTAATGTCGAGTCTTTCAGTTTTCGAATTTCGGAGTACAATTTTCGCTAAAAGTGGAGACCACGCAATGATACTGTAACAGCTCACACTTAACATAGATGCACATTGAATGAGAATGTGAAACAGTGTGTGTGTGTGTGTGTCTGTGTGCACACACCCTCCCTCAAACGAAATTGCTCATGAAGTTTCAAATGGCCTGATCGAAACAGCCTGTGAGTACGGTGAACCATATCCAGCATCTCTCCCTTGCCACTACATGTAATCACAGAGCAGTCCAGGAACGTGCCTCTGAGCCCCTCCCGGCCTGAGTTATGACTGCTGTGTGTCACAGCGCAGAAATGGAATTCATTTGAAATGGCAGCTCAGGGAGGAAAACAAGACCTGTTCCAGTGTACCGACTAGAAAGAGGCTGGGTTCTGACTGAAGTATAGTACTAGTAGCATGGACATGGCCTCAGGCCTCAAGGTCCGCAGCATTGCTGCTGTTGTTGTTGTTGTTGTTGTTGTTGTTGTTGTTGTTTTTTAGTTTTTTTTTCCTCTAATGAAGATCTGACGGAAAGGGTGAATTGGAGTGTCTGATTAATCGATGATAGTCAATCATTATCTTGACTATATCTCTGCCCGAAATCTAGGTGTAATTGCAGTATACAGAGTAGATTGTCCTACAATCTTGCAATCTTGCAATCTTGGGTTGCACCAACCTGCACCAACCTGGTTTAAACTAATCCTGGTTTAGAGTTAATCCAGGCTTAGTAAATCCAGGCTTAAACTAGGTTTAAAGTTAATCAGAGAAGTGTTGCACATAATCATTTTAATCCTGGATTAGTTAAACCTGGTTTAAACCAGGATTAAACCAGGATTAATTTATTTTCAGTGTCCGCCATCTTGGATTCAGACGAAATGTTAAAAAAAAAAAAAGTATGTTGGCTAGATAAATATGGCCCTAGATAAATTATAGATAGCATCTCACACTTAAATAGCATTAAGGTTGATGCGGGCTCACTAGTCAGCTATAGCTTTTATCTTGGCATGACCATTTTATATTAAAACAGCTGCTAGCATGCTAATTTCGCTACGCGAATGTTACGAGGTGACTAGCCAAACAAAGCCACGTCACATCATCACATCAGCCAAAGTGGTGATAAATTCCATAACTGGATACTCATGTGTTTCCAGTCATAGCTGGCTAGCTAGCTAGCTAGCTTACTTACTTACTTATCAAAGGTATCATAAGACCTCTGCAGCTCATGCAGGATGCTACCGGCCGTCTGGTGTTCAACCTCCCCGAAGTCCCCCTCTCCTCCGCACCCATCACCGGCTCCCCATAGCAGCTCGCATTAGACTCAATGCATGACATTAAGCCATGGTCACAGAATCAGTCAAGTTTATTGTTACATCCTACATACAAGTAGGCCTATCTTTTTGGAGTTCACAGTGTGCAGAATTGTCACCAAAGTATCAAAAGTATTATAATATACCATGCCATCTACCGCATCGCGCAAGCCTACTGTCGTGTTTGGTAATATAAACGCGTGAGACAACTGTTAACTAAATATATCTGGTACTTTATTAACCATTCAGTTCCACCATTCAATCCAATGTCCCGCTTTCCCACTGCGCGTGCTCTCCCCTCTATCCCCAAGTCATTCCCATTGCTCTGAGTCTACAGCATAAGCGTCACACCATATATTTATTATCATTATGTTCTAACTAACATAATACCACATCTCCCCTTTCTAGAGACAAAGGGTAGACTGCCTTTGCCTCGTCAGACCTTAGAGGATTATTCTGCCTCTTTTGTTGTAAAGGTCTGTCCCTGTGTAAATCCTGAACATAAGTTATAACTATAGCGGTTTGTGATCCATAAATCTCAAAACTAACAGGGCTACTAAAAGTGCTCAAACTAGACCCTATCCAACATAACATGGAATAACTTTTCTTTAAATACAACAGTAACATTACCCATATACTCTTTTTTTTTGGGGGGGGGGGGTAAACAACTTATAAAAACACTTGTCCACATTTCTCAGTTCACATGTCAAACCTCCTAGGTTTAACCACTGCTCTCCCCCCCCCTTGTTCTGAGCGTGGGAGTCTCTGCAGGTGGGGCCTGTGTTCCGACTGCAGGTGACATGGGAGCCTGCCCAGGGGTCGGGTCTGGGGCCGGCTCCGGGGCTTGTTGCTGCGGCGGGGAGCCCCTGTCTTGTGCAGGTGTGTGTAGGGGTATCAGATGCTGTCGGTTGCGTCTCACCACCCCCTGGGGCAGGCCCACCAGGTAGGACCTCGGAGTAGAGTGGTTTCGGAGCACAGTTCCCGACGTCTTAGCATCCGTGACCCATACCTGCTCTCCCGATGACAGGTCACAGAGGGGTCTTGCACGGTGTCGCCGGTTGTAGTTTACCGCATCCGACCTCCCTTTCACCTCCTCTTTTTGCGCGAACGCGTCGCTGTCCGGCAGTGCAGGGACCAGTCGAGAGGGCAGCACTGGCACCGTGGTGCGCAGACGTCGGCCCATGAGGAGCTGGGCTGGGCTGTACCCACTCTGAAGGGGTGTGGCTCGGTAGGCGAGTAGAGCCAGGTAGGGGTCGCTCGCTTTTTTCAGGAGGTTTTTCATAGTCTGGACTGCCCTTTCTGCTTCACCATTACTCTGTGGAAACCTTGGGCTGCTGGTGATGTGTCTGAACCCGTACGCAGCAGCAAAGGAGGTGAGGGCTTGACCAGAAAACTGAGGCCCATTATCCGACATCAGGACCTCCGGGATGCCATGGCGGGCAAACATGGACTTCAGATGTACAATAATGTCAGTGGACCTGGTGTGAGACAATTGGGCAATCTCAACATACCTGGAGAAGTAA
Source organism: Nansenia antarctica (assembly GCF_963989245.1). Lineage (NCBI taxonomy): Eukaryota > Metazoa > Chordata > Actinopteri > Argentiniformes > Microstomatidae > Nansenia > Nansenia antarctica. The sequence continues at coordinate 25,384,946 of NC_137676.1, forward strand.
TCGACGACGAGTAGGTATGTGTCTTTTCCCAGGACGAACAGGTCGGCCCCCAACTTCTGCCATGGTCTTTCAGGGCACTCTGACGGCATGAGAGGTTCTCTGGGATTCTGTCGCTCCTGAATGCATGCCCTGCAATTGAGCACCATTTCATTTACCTTTTGGCTGAGTCCAGGCCACCACACAGACTGGCGGGCGCGCTCCTTGCACTTCACAACACCTTGGTGTCCTTCGTGTAGTCTGGCCAGCTCGTCGTTCCTCATTACTGAAGGTATCACCAGTCGTGTGCCTTTCAGCAGTAGACTGTCTTCCACTGTGACCGTAGCTTGCTCTCGCCAGTAGCTCTTCAGCACAGGTTCCTGGCTTGCGTGGTCAGGCCATCCCTCTGTGCACAGCATCATAACACGTGAGCAGACACTGTCAGCATTTAGCTCCTTCCTCAGGTTTTCCATATATGAGGCACCAACGGGTAGATTGTCCATTACACAGTCCACATATATATTGGTGCTCTCCATTAGCTCTTCTTCTGATGTAGACCTGGATCTTGTCACTGGGGAGCGCGACAGCGTGTCTGCTGTCCAGAGTGAGTTTCCTGGCACGTGCACGATAGAGTATGAGTAGCGCATCAACCGCATCCTGAAACGCTGGATTCTTGGCGGCAGAAGATCCAGGGCTTGGCCTCCCAGTAAGCTGAGAAGGGGTTTATGGTCGGTCTCCAGGCAGAAGTGTTTTCCTATGAGGAAATCCTGGAACCGTTCGCAGGCCCATGTGAGGCCCAGGGCCTCCTTCTCGATCTGTGTGTATCGTTGTTCTGTGGGAGTGAGGGACCGAGAAAATGTTCAGCCACAGGCTTCCATTCAACCCCCCACCTCTGGAGCAGAACACCTCCCAAGCCGAACGAGGATGCGTCGGCTGACACTTTGGTGTCTCTCTTTTGATCATAGACCGCCAGCTATGGAGGAGAGGACAGGGCTTCCTTCAGTGTTCTGAATGCTGTCACGTCCCAGACCCAGCTGTTTCTTTTCGAGAGAAGGTCACGGAGCGGCTTGTCTTTTTCTGCTAACTGGGGAATGAATTTTCCCAGTTGATTGACCATTCCAAGAAAGCTTCGCAGCTCGCTGACGTTTGTGGGCTCCTTCATCTCCATGATGGCCTCCGTCTGCCTCGGGTCTGGGCGGACCCCTGTAGCCGTGACGATCTGGCCCAGGAAGACCACCTCACTCTTTGAGAGTTCACATTTGTCCATATTCAGGGTGATGTGGGCCCTTTCCACCCTTTGCAGTACTGCGTGGAGTCGAGTATCATGCTCTTCCTGATCCCGCCCCCACACCAGCAGGTCATCGATGTGGCATATCACACCTTCCAGCCCCTCGGTTACATCCGCCATCATGCACTGAAAATGTTCAGGTGCTGAGGCAATTCCGAAAGGAAGGCGGTTGAAATGAAACCTTCCGAATGGGGTGATGAACGTAGTGTACTTGGCTGATTCTGCTGCAAGTGGAACCTGCCAAAACCCCATGTTTGCGTCCAGTTTACTGAACACCTTTGCTCCAGTAAGCATCCCGAGGCTCTGCTCTATCGACGGCAGAATGTACTTCTCCCTGCATACAAACTCGTTCAAGCCGGTCAGATCCACACATAGACGCACTGATTTACAGTCCTTTTTGGGGACGACCACCATGGCGGCGCACCAGTCGGTTGGCTCTTCCATGCGGCTGATGACACCCAGGTTCTCCATGCGCTGGAGCTCATCTCTGACTTTCCCCATCATAGGCAGCGGAATCCTCCTGGGGGTTTTCAAGGAAAATGGCACAGCACCCGGTTTGAGTTTTGGTGTATGCTTGTTGTACCTCACCTAGGCCACTGCACAGCTTGGGGTAGGTCTTGGGGTAGGTCGTCTTGAGGGTCTCAATGTCGACGCTGTTGACACGGAGGACTAAGCCCAGGGCTACGATGGCTGGCCTCCCAAGCAAAGGCGTGCTCAGGTTATTCACCACATAGACCTTCTCCGTGGTCTGCTTGCCTCCTCTCCCCAGCTGCAGCTTGGTGAACCCTGCCACGTCCAGCGGCATTCGTCCTGGACCAAACAAAGGTTTCTCTGCTTTGTGGAGAATGGGTGGCTGTGTGTTAGAAAACATGTTAGCAAAAACAGCCTGTGACACAACAGTGACATCGGCTCCAGTATCGAGCTTGAAGGTGACCTGTTTGCCCATTACTTCTATTTCTACGATCCATGGATCAGCATCTGACGTCACAGAACCAAGGAACCAGCCCTCCTCCTCTTCTTCAATACCGTGCACAGCTTTACCTGCAAGGCACGCTTGTAGTGACCCATTTTTCCACAGGAATGACACTTCACCTCATTGGCAGGACACTCCAGCTTGGGGTGTGGCGCGCCACCACATTTGTAGCACTGGGAGCTGCTCTGGCTGTTGTTCTGGCTGCTGTGTGCCTTTGCTCCAAAGCTCTTATACATGTTAGGTTTGGGCTTTTCCCTTTAAACACTCTGTCTACAGAGCTGACGTCCATCTGCACTGCACTACTGCTGCTGTCACTCCTCAGTGTGCTTTGCTGCTTTTTGATCTCCTCTGATTGTCTCGCCATGTTGATAGCTTTTTCTAAGTCCAAGTCTTTTTCCATTTGCATGCGTTCTGAGAGCCGCAAGTCTGCCAGCCCTACCATCCCTGATCAGTTCATCATGCAATTGTCCATAATTGCAGTGCTCTGCCAATGCATACAAGGCAGTGACAAATGCATCCACGGTCTCATTTGCTTCCCGTTTGCGCATGTTAAATCGCGCACGTTCATACACAATGTTCTTTTTCACTACAAAGAAAGATTGAAAGCCATCCCTCACTTTACTGTACAGATGCAGGTCTCCCTCGCTGAGTTTCAAACCCCTCAAAACATTGTCGGCCTCATCTCCCATACAATAAATCAAAGTGTTCACCTGATTATCATCAGAGCTGGCGGCTAGATTGCTTGCCTGTCGGAACCTCTCAAATCTCCGTATTGTAGTGCCGAGAGACGGGGATCGGAGGCGGCGTATCGAATGTCACAGCTAAACGTTTATTAACAGACATGAAGTCTCGACCACACACTTAAGCAGTAACTATATAACTGATGTAACAACTGTACCACGCACTTAACCCTCCGTGCGGAACAATACTCCCAACTATTAGTTCCGTGGGTGAATTATGTTAACCCACCACACAAGCCCCCCCAGAATTCACCCATAGTCAAAATCCCTGTGTCGGGGAGGGACGACGATCCGACCCCGGCGGGTGCGGGACGCAGGGGCATCCGGGGCAGGGGCAGGGGCAGGGCCAGCCGGGGCAGGGGGAACCGGGACAGGGGCAGGGGCAGGGGCAGCCGGCGCAGCTGAAGGCACAGCGACCGGGGGCGGGGGGTGGGGCATGGGGGGGCGGCCACGGCGTGGGGGCTGAGCCAGTTCCAATGGCCGGGAACCGTCCACGTGAGCGGACTTGATCCTATCAATGGAGACCGTCTCGTGTCTACCACCAACGTCCACCACCAGGGTCTTGTCCCCGTGTTGTAGGACCTTGAACGGGCCATCGTAAGGGGAGCGTAGGGGGCCGCGGTGGGCGTCGTGGCGAATGAAGACAAAGTCTGACGAGCGCAGCTCGGTGGGGACCCGGAAAGCAGGGGTACCGTGCTGTGAAGTGGGGACGGGTGCGAACACCTCAGCGGCCTCCAGCAGGGAGGAGCGGTGCCTGGCTGCAGACCAGGGGACAGTGGCATCCGGGATGAAATCCCCAGGGACTCGTAGGGTTTGGCCGTATACGAGTTCGGCAGACGAGGAATGCAAGTCCTCTTTGGGGGCACATCTGAGGCCAAGCATGACCCACGGAAGTTTGTCCACCCAGTTGCCGTCTGTCAAACTCGCGCGTAGGGCCGCCTTCATTGAGCGGTGGAACCGCTCGCACAAACCGTTAGCCTGGGGGTGATAGGCAGTAGTGCGGTGCAGCTTTACCCCCAAACCACTAGCTACAGCGTTCCACAGTTCTGAGGTAAACTGCGAGTCACGGTCAGAGGACAGGTCAGACGGGGTCCCAAAGCGCGCAACCCACGTGCCGATGAACGCACGGGCCACGTCGGAAGACGCCGTCGAGGAGAGGGGAACGGCTTCGGGCCAGCGGGTCGTCCTGTCCACCATGGTGAAAAGGTAGGTGAAGCCGTGAGAGGCGGGTAGCGGTCCCACAAGGTCGACGTTGACGTGGTCGAACCTCCTCTCAGGAACAATGAAGGGCTCAAAAGGGGCTCTGGTATGGCGGTGTACTTTGGCGCGTTGACAGGCCACGCACGTGTCGACCCAGCCCCTTACCTCCTTCTTGAGTCCCTGCCATACGAACTTCTCAGAAACTAATTTCACGGATGGTTTCCTGCCGGGGTGGGAGAGGTTGTGTACAGCCTCAAAAACGGGCCGGCGCCAGTTCACAGGGACTAGCGGCCGCGGCTGGCCCGTAGAGAAATCGCACAGCAGTTTTGCGCCTGAGTCACCGACTGCGACATCCTCCAAGCGTAGTCCTGTGTCCGCGTTCTTGAGGGTCTGGACCCCGTGATCGGACGCCTAGTCCGCACTCATGCGGAGGTAGTCGAGACCCAGTTGAACGGCCCCGACGACCGCTCTGGAAAGACAGTCCGCGACCACGTTGGACTTGCCAGCGATGTGTTGGATGTCTGTGGTGTACTCAGATATGTACGAGAGCTGGCGTTGCTGGCGGGCAGACCAAGGCTCGGCCACCTTGGACATGGAGAACGTGACGGGTTTGTGATCCACGAACGCCGTGAACTCACGGCCTTCCAGCAGGAACCGGAAGTGGCGGACTGCCAAAAAGAGGCCAAGGAGCTCCCTGTCGAACACGCTGTATTTGTGCTCTCTGGGCGTCAACTGACGGCTGAAAAAGGCGAGCGGCTGCCAGGCGCCTGCGACCCATTGTTCGTGCACCGCGCCGACGGCGTAGTCCGACACATCGGTGGTGATGGCAATAGGGGCCTTAGGTGACGGGTGGGCCAACATGGCGGCCTGGCTTAGGGCGGTCTTGGTGGCCATGAAGGCGGCTTCCCTCTCGGCCGTCCAGTCGATGGCCTGGTTGGGGGATTTGTCCTTCATAGCCTCGTACAGCGGGTGCATGGTGTGGGCTGCACGGTGGATGAACCGGTGATAAAAAGTCACCATTCCGAGAAACTCTCGGAGTGCTCGAGCTGTGTGTGGGCGGGGGAAGGCGGAAACGGCCTCCACCTTCGATGGGAGGGGGGCGGCCCCATCTTTGTTGATGAGATGCCCAAGGAATTGGATGGAGGGTAACCCGAACAGACACTTCGCCGGGTTAATGATCAGGCCATGTTGGCTGAGCCTCGTGAAGAGGTCTCGGAGATGTGCCAGGTGCTCCTCCTCCGAGGAGCTGGCAACGAGGATGTCGTCCAAATAGACGAATAGGAATGGCATGTCTCTGAGCGTCGAATCCATTAGCCGCTGAAAGGACTGGGCTGCATTCTTAAGTCCGAACGGCATGCGTAGGAATTCGAATAGCCCGAACGGCGTGATCACCGCCGTTTTGGGAATGTCTGAAGGGTGCACGGCAGTGGCGTGCAGTCAGGTGAGGCAGGGTAGGCAGTGCCTCACCCAGGCATTTAAGAAAGAAAAAGAATATCAGTCTTTTTAAAATATGTTTTTATTTTATTTTTATCTCAAAAATATATATTTGTTTTATTTATTTTACTCATTATTCTTAACTTTAATGTGTTAAAATGTTGTTAAAATAAAAATAAATGATGTAAAATGTGTTGTTTTAAAAATATAATGCATGCCCTGGCACCAGGAGAGTTTGCTCCCAAAGCTAGCTGATTGCTGGCGAGAGGCTGAGGCAGACTGTGCTTGTGCTTCTGTGCTATGCGAAGTGATAGACCAACAGTTTCGTAGGTTTGCGCATGCGTAGTCTTTTCTCACATTGTCTTCATTGATGGACGTTGAGGCACCGTGCCACGCTGCCTCTGACAGCATGATTGACAGTTTGCGTTTGGCTTGCCGTAGCGGCATTCCTCTGCTGTTCGCGCCGCGGTTCTAAATTTCTTTCACACTTGATGGCAGAAAAGGATGAGAAATTAACTGCACATTTGCCTACGCATGTTACATAATTATGCTTAAGATAATGTAGGCTATTACGTGCCGGTTCAAATGCTGTATATCCTGTGTTGTTTATTTATATTGTCATTGAGCTGTTTTGCGTGCTGCTGTAAATCCTGTTGAGATGCAGGTGAATGTAGGCAATGCCATACAGGCTGTTGCGCTACGCTATGTGTAGTTATGAGATAACAATACATGACATTTTTGACCAGCTATTTGATAGTATAGTATATATGGGCTATGTGATTGACTTCATAGTATAGTATATTAGCCTACATTACAGTCATTTAGCCGACGCTTTTATTCAAAGCGACTTACAATAATTGCATTTAACGTAGGAGTGTACTGCTTTTTTAAGGCAAAATGAAGAATAGCAAACTAAAAATACAGTATAGCAATAGCATAGAGAAGAATAGCAAACTAACAATACAATAGGTGCTTAACAGGGAGGATTCTGGTAGTAGGCCTACTTCTTGAAGAAGTGAGTTTTGAGCCTGCGTTAAAAGATATAAGGGCTATTGATTGCCTTTATAGTATGCGCTATGCCATTTGAAGTCTGGCTGCTGCGTTAATCGCATGATTTTTTTGTAATAGCTCACTGCCTACCCAGCCAATGACCTCACTGCACGTTACTGGTGCACGGGGACTTGGTGGTAGCCACGCACTAGGTCCATCTTTGAGAAAACCAGCTTACCCGCCAGATGCGCAGAAAAGTCCTGAATGTGGGGGACTGGGTAGCGGTCGGGTGTCGTAGCGTCGTTGAGGCGGCGGTAGTCGCCACACGGTCGCCATCCGCCGTCTGGTTTCGGCACGATGTGTAGCGGTGAGGCCCATGGGCTGTCTGAGCGGCAGATGATACCAAGGCGCTCCATGTTGGCGAACTCAGACTTAGCGACTGCTAGCCTGTCGGGGTTGAGGCTCCGGCGGCTGAATGTTGAACGTCGCATTTGTAGTAGCCATTCTGCTAGCTTCCTCTTCCTCGTGCGGCACGTTACCGTTAGCCAGCTGCTCGTCTTCTTGTCCGCTAGCCAGCTCGCCTTCAGCACGTAACGTGGAATCGCTCATACAGCCTGTCGATTAGGCACATCACTGGTAGATCTTCTCTGTACTGATATAGTTCAACAGCACTTCTGACACCATGTCATGTTTGGTAATATAAACGCGTGAGACAACTGTTAACTAAATATATCTGGTACTTTATTAACCATTCAGTTCCACCATTCAATCCAATGTCCCGCTTTCCCACTGCGCGTGCTCTCCCCTCTATCCCCAACTCATTCCCATTGGTCTACAGCAGGGGTCGGCAATTAGGTTTGGCCTCGGGCCAATTTTTTTTTGAGCCACTAGATGGCGGGCCCGAACATAATCAAAGGCTGATTTAAGTAATTGATTGTTTAAAAATGTGACACGTTCTAATGCTTTGACTTTTCTTTCGACTGTACACATCGCTAGTCAACTAACACAGCTTGTTTTGTGAACCTGCTAACAATGTAAAGTAGTGTTCTAGTTAACTAGGTAGCTGTCCAATCCATTATGTTGCAGTATTTTGGCTTGACTAGCGAGTTTGTGTTGTGATTCTCAACAACGTTGAAACGTAGTTTCACACTTTTCCATATTTTTGAATAATAAATGTGTGGACTGACGATGTAGCGTAGCCTAACTTATTCTAATAATTATGTAACATAGTTTCATTCTGATAATTATTCCCCCCTCCTCCCAGACAAAGTCACATTATTATTATTGGATTGGTTGTTTGCGTGCCGGGTGAAGTTAGCCAAACATTTAACCTGCTAGCAAGTGAAACATAATGTCACTCTTCAAAGGTCTAAAGAGGAAAGTTGACGGTGGAAACAGGGCATTTAAAGAGGAATGGACAGCGAACTATACGTTCATCCTACCTGGTTTCATCAATGCAAAGCCGTTGTGAGAGACATTTTCCGTGCTCACAATGTTCCCTTTCTATACATGCGAGTCGTCCTTTTCGTCAATGAATGCGAAGACGCACGAGAGGAATCGATGGATGCATAAAAACCTTGAGAACTGCCTGTGGATTAAAGTGACGTCAATATCACCAGATATCAAGCAAATACTGACCGATGGGAGATGCTTTTTGTTTGCGCCGATTTTGTTTTCAATGTTTTTCAGAAAATTAAACAGAATTTGCGTTGTTACTGTTCATATGTGTGTTGCAGTCACATATACGTAAACATTACGTTTGAATGGCTTACTGAGCTCGTGTTATTTTGTTCAAACCACACACGGTATGTCGGCTATTTCAGCACGTGACGCGTTGTCCACCTGCTTATGATTCACTCTGAGGGGTTCAGCGTCAGTGCGCTTCGGTGCACCTTGCTGCCTGATTGTCTGTCCCTGTGTCATTCACTCTCAACATGGATAAAAGTACAATAAGCATTATTCAGGTGGAGTTCGATTCTCTATTCGGACATTATAGGCGCTATATGTGGGACTGTCGGTCCGATATTATTATAAAAAAAAATAAATAAAAAAAAGTGGATTCTCAAAATAATCTGCTGGGCCAAATATTATTGGTGACGGGCCAGCAATGGCCCACGGGCCGCCTATTGCCGACCCCTGGTCTACAGCATAAGCGTCACACCATATATTTATTATCATTATGTTCTAACTAGCATAATACCACACCTACCACCCGCAATCACTCGCAAAAAACTCCGCTAGCACCATCGGTGGTCGGTGAAAAGCCGACGTGACCGTGCAGCACGACCACTGCAGCCCTGTGTGCTCGCCTACCCGGCAGCAAAGGAACTGTCCCTTGCTACATGCAAGCAATGATCAGCCTCCATACACCTGCCCGTTCACTCCGCTCATCCACCTCCATACACCTGCCCGTTCACTCCGCTCCTCCACCTCTGCTGGCCGACTGGCACCACCGCCTCTGCGGGGCTGCAGTGGTCGTGCTGCACGGTCACGTCGGCTTTTCACCGACCACCGATGGTGCTAGCGGAGCTTTTTGCGAGTGATTGCCGGGTGGTAGGCTTGCGCGATGCGGTAGATGGCATGGTATATTAATATATACCTTTGACACTCTGCTGACAATTCTGCACACTGTGGACTAGTCTAGTGAACTCCAAAAAGATACTTGTATAATGGGATGTAACAATAAACTTGATTGATTCTGTCACCATGGCTCAATGTCATGCATTGAATCTAAAATAAAACACGGAGCAGTTTTGTTACCACTCTACCCTGTACCATTAGCGCTATTTCAGGACGAAGGGGAGGCCTGCTAGCTAGGCTAAAGAGGAGCCCGGATAAACCTGCTTTGCCGAGTATATTCCTATCCAACGTCAGGTCTCTGGCTAACAAGATAGACGAATTGAGACTGCAGGTCGCTACTAACAACACCGTGGGAGATAGCTGTGTGATTATTCTCACGGAGACCTGGCTAAATGACACCATCTTGGACTCCGCGGTCGGTTTGGAAGGAAGGACTTTACACCGGGCGGACAGGACGCTGCTTAGTGAGAAGACGCGCGGAGGCGGCCTCATTATATCTACGAAGGACAGCTGGTGCTTAAACACAAAAACTGTAAGTAGCCACTGCTCCCCAGACCTGGAATACTTGACTGATAAATGCCGACCCACCAATCATCATGAAGTGCTTCGAGAAACTAGTCCGGGCCCACATAGTCACACGCCTCCCGCCCAACCTGGATCCATACCAGTTCGCCTACAGAGCCCACAGGTCCACAGAGGACGCCATCGCGACGACTCTCCACTCCACTCTATCCCACCTGGAGAGGGGAAACAGCTACACGAGACTGCTCTTTGTGGACTTCAGCTCTGCCTTCAACACCATCATTCCAGACAGGCTAGTGACCAAACTACTAGACCTGGGACTATCACACTCTATATGTGCATGGATCAAGGACTTCCTGTCTGACCGCCCCCAGAGGGTGCGGGTGGGCTCCCACACCTCCACAGCCCTCAGACTCAGCACTGGGTCCCCCCAGGGCTGCGTGCTAAGCCCCATCCTCTACAACCTCTACACCTACGACTTCACCACCGTCCACCCCAGCAACTCCATCGTAAAGTTTGCAGACGACACCACCGTGGTGGGCTGCATCTCGGGGGGGGACGAGGCGGCGTACAGGGATGAGGTAGAGCAGCTGAGCAAGCTGTGCAAGGTTAACAACCTGCTGCTGAACCAGTCAAAGACCCAGGAAATCATCGTGGACTTCAGGAGGAAAAAATCTGAGGTCCAGCCCCTGCTCATCGACGGAGGGAGCGTGGAGAGAGTCTCAACCCTCCGATTCCTGGGGGTGCACATACAGGATGACCTGTCCTGGAAGAACAACACAGCAGCCATCATCAAGAAGGCACAACAGCGGCTCTTCTTCCTGAGAGTCCTCAGGAAAGACCACATCGGACAGGAGATGCTGGTGGCCTTCTACCGCTGCGCAGTGGAGAGCATCCTCACCTACTGCATCTGCAACTGGTTCTCCAGCTGCACAGCCGCAGAGAGGAATACGCTACAGAGAGTCGTGAGATCGGCCCAGAAGATCACCGGCGCCCCCCTCCCCTCTCTGGAAGAGCTGTACAACACACGCTGCCTCAGGAAGGCCTCCAAGATCTCCAGAGACCCATCCCACCCTGGGTACGAACACTTTGCTCGGCTGCCCTCGAACAGGCGGTTCAGGACCATGTTCGCAAGGACAAACAGACTGAAGCTCAGCTTCTACCCCAGGGCCATTCAGGCCCTGAACACAGCAAAGACCTAGGTTCTGGGCCCTGGACAGTCTGGACGGATTGATGGCAGCTGCTGGATTGAAATCAGGTGTAGTGCTGAGGCACAAATGTGTACATTTCAAGCCTGCAAGCTGCGACACTTTAAATGAATGTGCAATAACACTATGTGCAATATGACAACCCTAGGGTACATAAGGTTCAGAGAATAGGAAATGTTAGAATAGGTATAGCATAGCATAGAGTACAGCACAGTGTTTTATTTGTATAGTATAGTATAGTGGATAGTGTACATAGCCTTTATTTATGTAAACCAGCTCCTTTCCCTTCTTGTTTTTTAGGGTTTTTTTCCTAGCACCAGGGGAGCCCCCCCTCCCAAATGTCGTTGTTTGGTACCTGTACTATATCAATGACAAAAAATAATAATAAAGACCATTCAAAGACTAAAGAAAGACCATTCATATTTCACACTGACAATTTTCCATTTACAAGGGTACACAAAATATAACTGTACCCTTGTCTATGTGTTTTTTAGAGGTGTAATATGAATTAGTAAATCTCAGGTTCAATGCAGTGTTACTTTTGAGGGAAACAAACTACTGAGTATGTGTAAAAAGGACAGGACATTGCATATGAAATAGATATCAGACCCTATAATATGAACAGCTAAATCAATCACATTATTTGGTTGGTGTATTCATTATTCATATTGGTTTGAAGATGGTTCTGAATACTGTACAATCCATGTAGGTAGTAGACATGCTGGAGGGCGTTTGAGAGTTCCTCTCACTTCCATGCTTGATAGCTGGTGCAACCTTCCCATTGAGGTATATGACAGTAAACAGTATTTTGTAAAGCTATGCCATTGGGAAAACTCACAATTGAATTATTCACTTTATATCACTATACAATGATATCACAATACAATTATTATTACAATTAAAATATAATAAAATTCAATTGGGTTTAATCTGTCTTGAATTTTCCTGCGAGAAACTCTTTCCTTTATTCTCATCCAGCGAAGATATGCAGCCATGTTGTCATTAAAACTGAAATAAACCTAACATAAACCTCCTCCAGGGGTGGTTTAAATATAATTGCTAATCCAGGTTTAAACTAGGTTTAAAATAACTGGTGCAACAGACTTGATTTAATCCAGGTTTAAACCAGGTTTAAACCTGGATTAGCAGAGGCTTAGATTTAAACCAGGATTAAATTAAACCAGGTTTAAACTAGGTTGAAGCTAGGATTAAAGTTTGGTGCAACAGGATTAGTAGTTTTTTTTAAATTTCCCTTTCCTCTTCCAAGAGGTGTAATATGAATTAGTAAATCTCAGGTTCAATGCAGTGTTACTTTTGAGGGAAACAAAATACTGAGTATGTGTAAAAAGGACAGGACATTGCATATGAAATAGATATCAGACCCTATAATATGAACAGCTAAATCAATCACATTATTTGGTTGGTGTTGTGGTGACATAATTCACCCACAGAACTATGGGTTGGGAGTATTGTTCTGCACGGACAGTTAAGTGCGTGGTACCCAAGTTGTTTTGTCAGTTATAGTTACTGCTTGAAGTGTGTGGTTACGACTCGTTCATGTCATTCAATAAACATCTAGCTTTGACATTTGATACTCCGCCTACGACTCCCGTCTCTCGGCACTACACTGGTGACCCCGACGTCAGTCCCGTTGAAGTATCCGAGACTGAACCGAACATGGCAAATAACGCCGTTATTCTCAAATTGCCGGAGTTTTGGGAGACATCATCTGCAGCATGGTTTGCACAGACGGAGGCGCAGTTCGCCCTCCGTGGGATTGCAGAGGACGCCGCACGCTACTACCATGTCGTCTCGGCGCTGGGGAGCTCCGCTGCAGCCTGAACAGTGGGCTTTATTACAGCTCCCCCTGCCCTGAATAAATATGCAGCGTTTAAGGCTCTCCTCCTCAAGACCTTCGAACTGTCACGGTCAGAACGAGCCAGACGTCTGTTCGCAATTCAGGGGCTGGGAGACAGCAAGCCTTCCCAGCACATGGACATGATGCTGAACCTGCTAGGTACGGAAGAACCACATTTTCTATTTATTGAACTGTTTCTTCGGCACATGCCTGCACATGTACAGACAGCGCTCGCTAATACAACTATTACTGAACCCCGTGAGTTAGCAGAAGAGGCTGACCGCTTCTTCCTAGCTACCCAGCGTTTTACCCCTGAAGTGCTAGCCCCGACACTTTCGACACTGGGGGTAGTGGTGGTCTAGTGGATAGTGAGTTGGACTTGTGATCGGAAGGTTGCGAGTTCAAATCCCGTCTGAAACCACACCACTACTAGTGTGCCCTTGAGTAAGGCACTTAGCCCTCAGTTACTCCAGGGGAATGTCCCTGCAATTCGTAATTGTAAATCGCTTTGGATTAAAAGCGTCTGCTAAATGGCAAAAATTTAAAAATGACACACAATTACACTCCCCCTGGCAGAGACAGGCTAGCTAACAAGGGCCCAACTACCACCGTTAGCCATACTAGCCCAGGCATGTGCTATTTTCACTCACGCTTTGGCGCGAAAGCGAAGAGGTGCCGCTCCCCTTGCAACTACAGCTCGACGGGAAACGGCAAAGCCTGCGCTCTGTAGTGGCTATGAGTGTGGGCACAACAAACCAGCTACTATTCATCAGAGACACTCTCTCCGGGTGCAAATTCCTCTGTGACACCGGTGCTCAGAGGAGCGTCCTGCCTGCGACAGTGGATGACACCGCCAGGGGAGGTCATGGCCCATATTTAAAGTCTGCTAACGACAACCCCATCCGCACCTATGGCACGAAAGCTGTAGACCTATGTTTCGGGGGTCAGCGGTTTACATGGGACTTCGTCACGGCCGACATCTCTTTCCCCCTCCTCGGTGCAGATTTCCTATGTGCTCACGGACTGCTCGTGGACGTCAAGAACAACCGCCTGGTGGACGCACTGACATTCACCTCACTTGCATGTGTCCGCGGTGAGGCGACATACGGCGGGCTCTCCAGCTCACTCTCAGAGGGTGACAACTATCAGCACCTGCTCAGCGAGTTCCCCAGCTTGACACAGCCCACATTTTCCGCCACCACTACCAAGCATGGGGTGGAGCACCACATAGACACCAAGGGCGCCCCCATCTACGCTAGGGCCCGGCGGCTCAACCCCGACAGGCTAGCAGTCGCTAAGTCTGAGTTCGTCAACATGGAGCGCCTTCGCAGTGGCGAAGCTACCAGGGTGGCAAGGGAAGTCCTGCCACCCCAGTTACACAGACCAACTGATATAATTTGTTGTATTATTATTATTTTATCTTTATCTTTATTTTTAATCAGAATTCAGTGTAAAATTCCCAAATTTCCAAGTTTGAAAAATAAACTCACTGTCTGTTCCACCCCTCCGTCTCAAATGGTTGCACCCTATTTCACACGGGGAGATTTGAATAGGCTAGGTGTGTTCCAACAGTTTACCGCACAGCTGATGCTGATTAATCAATTAAACCTGAGCTGTCTTTCTGGTGCTGTGCCGTGTGGAGCCTGTTGTTCAGGTAATGTTAAATGTGGTTTTAACTAATTATGTTATTACGTTTACAATTCATTACCTATTGGATATGTTTAGTAAATTAATTGATTTTTTGTTCGTCAATGTAACGTTATTTGCTGAGTTATGAAGCGAAGACGTCAGTCTATTTAGCTTTTACTTACTGTTTAGCTAACGTTGGCGTTATTATAGTTATGTCATTGTAACACGATGTTAATGTATGTTGAAAATATGGTGCAGGAAGAAGGGTAGTAACAAAATGAAGAGGAACGGCAACGGTGATATTAGGATTTTCTTTGGCAAGCGACATCAGCCAGATCATGGCAGTACAGAGGCTGAGGAAGCGAGTCGTGGCAGTACAGAGGCTGAGGAAGCGAGTCATGGCAGTACAGAGGCTGAGGAAGAGACACCAGTTGTCCCTAGTTCAGCTGCAGCTGGTCCTCATGGTATGAATGTTTATGATTTCCACTTTTTGTTCCAGTCCATTATTACATTTGAATCAAACCCATATAATACAAGTAGTGACATGTTATCAAAGCTACAGTACAGTATCATGTGTTAGCTTTAATCAAAAGTATATTTACTTGGTGAATATAAGTTGTGACATTGACCATCAGGGAGTAATCCGATCAGACCTATATCTGATTTTTTCCCCTCCTTTATTTTTATTTTCCTAGATATTTCCAAACACAGAGGAGATGGCCCGACACAACCATCCTTGGAGACGTTTCCCAAGACATTGCAGGGTGGAGCCAGAAGGAGTTTCCGTGCCGACTGGTACAAGATACATCCCTGGCTGGAATACTCCCAGTCGAAAGACGCAAGTTATTGTTTCTCTTGTAGACACTTTTCTCTGCCTAATGCCCCTAAGAGTGTGTTTATGGATGGATATTCAAATTGGAAGAAAGCCACATTTAAGGACAGTGGATTTTGTTCCCATGCTAAATCTGAGAGCCATGTTAATGCAATGTTTGCGTGGACAGAGAATAAGAAAATGATAGATAAAAACACATCAATGTTAGTAATGATGGATGAAGAGTCCAGAAAAAAAGTAATATATCAAAACACTAGGTGAAGTTCTGCTGTTAACAGCAACTCAAAATATTTCCCAGCGGGGTCACAGGGAATCTCCTGAGTCTGATAATAGAGGCAATTTCTTAGAGATGTTAGATGTCCTATGCAAGCATGACCCATTTTTAAAGAAAAGAATGGAAGAGCAAGCCAAAAATGCTAAATACACATGCAGCAGTATCCAAAATGAAATACTCCAGTGTTTGGCAGGGATGGTTCAAGAGGAGATCATAAAGGAGGTCAAAGAGAGTGCACAGTTTTCTGAAACCTGTACACATGCACACACTAGTTCTATATGTAGAACAGGCTGTAAGGGATGATAAATATACATAAATGTAAGACATTAAGATAGCCACTTATCAAAATGATGGCCACACTAAAATATCTGCTTGCCACCCCTTTGCCCCCCCATGTATAAATCTCTAGAATCGCCACTGGCGCCTTGGTATCATCCGCCGCTCAGACAGCCCATGGGCCTCACCGCTACACATCGTGCCGAAACCAGACGGCGGATGGCGACCGTGTGGCGACTACCGCCGCCTCAACGACGCTACGACACCCGACCGCTACCCAGTCCCCCACATTCAGGACTTCTCTGCGCATCTGGCGGGTAAGCTGGTTTTCTCAAAGGTGGACCTAGTGCGTGGCTACCACCAAGTCCCTGTGCACCCTTCAGACATTCCCAAAACGGCGGTGATCACGCCGTTCGGGCTATTCGAATTCCTACGTATGCCGTTTGGACTTAAGAATGCAGCCCAGTCCTTTCAGCGGCTAATGGATTTGACGCTCAGAGACATGCCATTCCTATTCGTCTATTTGGACGACATCCTCGTTGCCAGCTCCTCGGAGGAGGAGCACCTGGCACATCTCCGAGACCTCTTCACGAGGCTCAGCCAACATGGCCTGATCATTAACCCGGCGAAGTGTCTGTTCGGGTTACCCTCCATCCAATTCCTTGGGCATCTCATCAACAAAGATGGGGCCGCCCCCCTCCCATCGAAGGTGGAGGCCGTTTCCGCCTTCCGCCGCCCACACACAGCTCGAGCACTCCGAGAGTTTCTTGGAATGGTGACTTTTTATCACCGGTTCATCCACCGTGCAGCCCACACCATGCACCCGCTGTACGAGGCTATGAAGGACAAATCCCCCAACCAGGCCATCGACTGGACGGCCGAGAGGGAAGCCGCCTTCATGGCCACCAAGACCGCCCTAAGCCAGGCCGCCATGTTGGCCCACCCGTCAACCAAGGCCCCTATTGCCATCACCACCGATGCGTCAAACTACGCCGTTGGCGCGGTGCACGAACAATGGGTCGCAGGCGCCTGGCAGCCGCTCGCATTTTTCAGCCGTCAGTTGACGCCCAGAGAGCGCAAATACAGCGCGTTCGACAGGGAGCTCCTTGGCCTCTGGTTGGCAGTCCGCCACTTCCGGTTCCTGCTGGAAGGCCGTGAGTTCACGGCGTTCGTGGATGACAAACCCGTCACGTTCTCCATGTCCAAGGTGGCCGAGCCTTGGTCTGCCCGCCAGCAACGCCAGCTCTCGTACATATCTGAGTACACCACAGACATCCAACACATCGCTGGCAAGTCCAACGTGGTCGCGGACTGTCTCTCCAGAGCGGTCGTCGGGGCCGTTCAACTGGGTCTCGACTACCTCCGCATGAGTGCGGACCAGGCCTCCGACCACAGGGTCCAGACCCTCAAGAGCGCGGACACAGGACTACGCTTGGAGGATGTCGCAGTCGGTGACTCAGGCGCAAAACTGCTGTGCGACTTCTCTACGGGCCAGCCGCGGCCGCTAGTCCCTGTGAACTGGCGCCGGCCCGTTTTCGAGGCTGTACACAACCTCTCCCACCCCGGCAGGAAACCATCCGTGAAATTAGTTTCTGAGAAGTTCGTATGGCAGGGACTCAAGAAGGAGGTAAGGGGCTGGGTCGACACGTGCGTGGCCTGTCAATGCGCCAAAGTACACCGCCATACCAGAGCCCCTTTTGAGCCCTTCACTGTTCCTGAGAGGAGGTTCGACCACGTCAACGTCGACCTTGTGGGACCACTGCCCGCCTCTCACGACTTCACCTACCTTTTCACCATGGTGGACAGGACGACCCGCTGGCCCGAAGCCGTTCCCCTCTCCTCGACGGCGTCTTCCGATGTGGCCCGTGCGTTCATCGGCACGTGGGTCGCGCGCTTTGGGACCCCGTCTGACCTGTCCTCTGACCGTGGCTCGCAGTTTACCTCGGAACTGTGGAACGCTGTAGCTAGTGGTTTGGGGGTAAAGCTGCACCGCACTACTGCCTATCACCCCCAGGCTAACGGTTTGTGCGAGCGGTTCCACCGCTCAATGAAGGCGGCCCTACGCGCGACTTTGACGGATGGCAACTGGGTGGACAAACTTCCGTGGGTCATGCTCGGCCTCAGATGTGCCCCCAAAGAGGACTTGCAGTCCTCATCTGCCGAACTCGTATACGGCCAAACCCTACGAGTCCCCGGGGATTTCATCCCGGATTCCACTGTCCCCTGGTCTGCGGCCAGGCAGCGCTCCTCCCTGCTGGAGGCCGCTGAGAGGTTCGCACCCATCCCCACTTCACAGCACGGTACCCCTGCTTTCCGGGTCTCCACCGAGCTGCACTCGTCAGACTTTGTCTTCATTCGCCACGACGCCCACCGCGGCCCCCTACGCCCCCCTTACGATGGCCCGTTCAAGGTCCTACAACGCGGGGACAAGAACCTGGTGGTGGACGTTGGTGGTAGACACGAGATGGTCTCCATTGATAGGATCAAGTCCGCTCACGTGGACGTTTCCCGGCCATTGGAACTGGCTCAGCCCCCACGCCGTGGCCGCCCCCCCATGCCCCACCCCCCGCCCCCGGTCGCGGTGCCTTCAGCTGCGCCGGCTACCCCTGCCCCTGCCCCAGCTCCCCCTGCCCCGGCCCACCCTGCCCCTGCCCCGGCTGCCCCTGCCCCTGCGTCCCGCACCCGCCGAGGTCAGATCGTCGTCCCTCCCCGACACAGGGATTTTGACTATGGGTGAATTCTGGGGGTCCTTGTGTGGTGGGTTGACATAATTGACCCACAGAACTATGGGTTGGGAGTATTGTTCCGCACGGACAGTTAAGTGCGTGGTACCCAAGTTGTTTTGTCAGTTATAGTTACTGCTTGAAGTGTGTGGTTACGACTCGTTCATGTCATTCAATAAACGTCTAGCTTTGACATTTGATACGCCGCCTACGACTCCCGTCTCTCGGCACTACAGTGTATTCATTATTCATATTGGTTTGAAGATGGTTCTGAATACTGTACAATCCATGTAGGTAGTAGACATGCTGGAGGGCGTTTGAGAGTTCCTCTCACTTCCATGCTTGATAGCTGGTGCAACCTTCCCATTGAGGTATATGACAGTAAACAGTATTTTGTAAAGCTATACCATTGGGAAAACTCACAATTGAATTATTCACTTTATATCACTGTATAAAATGATATCACAATAAAATTATTATTACAATTAAAATGTAATAAAATTCAATTGGGTTTAATCTGTCTTGAATTTTCCTGCGAGAAACTCTTTCCTTTATTCTCATCCAGCGAAGATATGCAGCCATGTTGTCATTAAAACTGAAATAAACCTAACATAAACCTCCTCCAGGGGTGGTTTAAATATAATTGCTAATCCAGGTTTAAACTAGGTTTAAAATTACTGGTGCAACAGACTTGATTTAATCCAGGTTTAAACCAGGTTTAAACCTGGATTAACAGAGGCTTAGATTTAAACCAGGATTAAATTAAACCAGGTTTAAACTAGGTTGAAGCTAGGATTAAAGTTTGGTGCAACAGGATTAGTAGATAAACCCTGATTTAAACCAGGATTAGTTTTAAACCAGGTTGGTGCAACCCAGCCTGAGTGTCTAGAAACGCGCTATATAAGTCCAATGTATTATTATTAGTCATCGATTGGTTTTCCCGACCTCAAGGTCTAGATTGGACCAGAGACATGCCCACACAGTGACCCAGGTGATAAAGACAACACTCTGGTGATGTTGGTGTGGTCAAGTTTCAAGCCGTTGTATCAGTTCCATCTTAGTATACACGTAGTATACACACACACACGTAGTATACACACACACACGACTGGTCCCACCACCTCTACGGCAGTCACGCACGTCTCTTCACTACACTGGCTCCCCGCTAGTGGAATGAGCTTCCCATGGCTGTCAGAACTGCAGAGTCACTACCCATCTTCCGTCGAAGACTGAAGACCCATCTCTTCAGGTTACACCTTAACTGCTCCTCCTGAGACATTACCACCCCCCAGCACTACGTCTCCTGAGACTCTACTGCCCCCCTTGTACTGTCTCTTCAGTGTCCCCCTTGTACTGTCTCTCGAGCAAAAAAAATAATATATACTGTATATACTTTTTCATGACGACTGCCTGTGGCCCCTGGCCTGAGCTAGATTACGCCTCCTGCTGGAACTGGTGGACTGATGATTCACTTCCTTAGTGAAATGTATTGATTGTAAGTCGCTTTGGAATAAGGCGTCTGCTAAATGCCAAAAATGTAAATGTATACTCCATGTATTCAGAGACCACCCTGTGCTTATGGTAGTCGCTAACCCTAACCTCAGACGAGGCTGTAGCTGGATTCTAGAGCAGTGGTGACTTTTCAGGGCTTTCAGACGCACACAACCACAAGCGACTGGGTGGGTTGACTTTCAGCCTTTTCCGTTCCCGGTAGAGAGGTTATGCTTCTAAGCCACAAAGAGGAGAGATAGCGCACATTGGCTTAGTTTCACTGGAAACCGAGGCGCTGGAAAACATTATGACACCTTCACACACTCCTGTGTATGTGAAGGGAAAAAAGGTCACAGGAGTCTGTGTATGTGTGCCTCAAAAGGCCACAAACGTGTCTTTTTAAATGCTTTCTGCAGATATCGGCACAATTACTGAAGGATTATATCGATAGCGTGCATTTCAGTTCCATAGAAACCATACTAGGGGAATACCTATTAGATTACACGCTCTGAAGGAAGCTAGTCACCTAATTGGTCTTCCAGCCACAGGCAGTTGTTTGGTGTTTCACAGAGTGGAGATTGTTCAGTGAACCGCCCATTGCTTTCGGCCGTTTCGATCGGTGTGATTCAATCCTTTCAATGGCGACTCAAGTTCAAGGGCTATTTTGACAACATTTCTAGTCTCCATCATCGAATAAATTACATAACGAATAACATTGTAATATTAGTGCCAGAACGTTGATACCACAACCAAACCGTTGTGTTATCAATCAGGTTTTGTTTAGAGCCATGGCAGAAATCCACCATGATTACTGACCATAAGTGATCTGGAGCCTTATAGGATGATATCATGAAAGTCTCAAATCTCGAATGCTCAACTGTTTGGGCAGTTTTAGTGTTCAAACACCCAACTCTTTGCATAACAACAAACTGAAAAGACGAGGGAGGATGGAATGGAGAAAAACGGTTATTCTCAATCTTTCTATTGTTATTCATATTCCACCTCAATGTGAGAGTTGAGAGTTGTTAGTCACAGACAGTGTCATTACCACTTCCTCCTACGACAAGACCTCCACTACCTGCATCTCTCCTTCAGACAGTCTTTGTGCTTCCTTTCAAATTCCGCAAAATAACATTTTTACTGAGTTTCATTAAGAGAAGCATGCAATAACAGAACTCTTCCACAAGAGGGTGGCACCCAATGATCATCAGCCCACTCATTAAATCTCATCATATCATTGGCTGAAGCTAAATTCCAAGAAAGTTCACAGAGAAAATCACTCACCAACTACATTCTCCATGACAACCATGTTCATCCACCTACCCCGCCTACACCACTTGTGTTTCTTGACTTACCACGTGTGTTCCTTGACATAAACAACCTATAAGCACCACTGCATTCAAGTGATAGTTCACCCAAATGACAAGATCACATACTCGGTCCCTTACCCTGAAAGGAGTCACTGTGAAAGCGTGGAAGTCTGTTCTTGTATTACAAATATGTAAATGAGCAGTTTGGGTGAACTATGGCTTTAAGGAAGTGAATGACAGGAGAACCAACAAACCCAAGTATGCCAGTTGATGCTTACAGTGTCTTATCTGTGGTGTAAAGAGACACAATGATACTGTAGGTGTAAAACATGTTATCAGACAGAGTCGTCCTTTGGCAATGGTTTGTTCTTACATGAAAAACACATGACCAATGATTCTACAATGTCTAACAAGCATGATGAAGTGTACTCACTCTAGTATCTGTTGTGTAAGCTTTTACAAACTGACAGGTGGCAGTGGGAGAAGTATTACTTCTACACATGGAATATACAGTATGGGAGGTTCAAGAAACATATTGTTGTCCAAAAAATATGATCCAGGTCAGTGCTAAACTCAGATGGAGCATCTGCTCCAGGCCCTGAGAGAGAGAGTTCCAGAGAGTTCCATCCCACTAGGCTACTTCCAGCTGACCGTGGCCCGTTAACCTCTTGACCCTTTGACCTCGACAGACTAAACAAACTCAGAATGTGATGATTCATCACCATGAGAGGACAACAGGTTATAAAGCCCATCAAGTCATTTTACATGGAGTCGACCATTTCACAGAGTTTTTTTTTTGTCCCTCTTGAATTGAATTAAATTGAATTGGATTGGATTACATTTAAACACATTTAATGTTCCTACATAATCGGTAAATTCATAAAAACATAACACAGGATGCAAGACAAAGTGCAATTGTAGTTTCTGGTTATTATATGAATATGAACCATTTCAATAGGATGTTTGTGGTATACAGTATCTTACTATTCAATGACCTCATCTTTTCGAACTCTAGATTGTCGGATCGGAGGGAGAGTCACGTGGCTACACGGTGCATACCTGTCATTTTCACAAGGACTAACTTTCTCATCTTATTCTCATCTCATTTTCTCATCGTATATCTTCATCGTGTCTCTCTTTCCGTAACATGTGGTGGTACAAAGAGAGAGAAAGAGCAGTAATTCTCTGTGTAAAAAGAGTCAACAGAGAGAGCAGTAATTCTCTGTGTATGAAACTACATCAGTAGTATTGCTGTAGGTCTTTGAGTCTTTGAGCTCTGGCTGCTTGACAGTCAAGCTTTATTTCTGTGAGTAACATCAGTCCAAGCTGCTCTATAAAAAGCTCCCAGCTCTCCAGCCTTGAGTTCAAACCACACTAAGGAAAACCCCCTTAGACTGTAATGTGTATTTGTCACCTCTAAGACAGAGCAGAATAGCCCATGAACGTCATCATTATACACCATTATTGTCAAAGGGGATATACAAATCTGATTTAGGGCTCAACAAACCACACAGACATGACTCGGAAAACCCATGGGGAGAATACAAAATAGAGAAAAACGTTAGTGTTTTGGGTGAGAGATTAAGCAAAGGCTAAGCTACGCATTTAATCATGTGTTTTATCGCCTTAGATTTATGTGTTGTGCTTACTGGAGATTGGAAAGGAAAAAATACAGATGAGAACTATACAGACTATGGTTGTTTGTGTCTGTTGATGACTAGTTTTTATGTTGAGTTTTTAATTGGCTGGGTGTTGGGTGCCTGAGGAATGACCAGGGTGGTTACCGGTACATGGGGTATTATCACTGAGTCTCAATGGATGAATGCAATATGGTTTGGCTGTCATATATATAATACAAATGTGCTGTTAAACCAACAGACATGTGTAGCGACGAGAGTGGCGAGAGAGTGATAGGGAAAGAATAAGATGGACACAATTGCAAGCATATTTTGTTCATTTGATAATTATTCCTGCCTAAGAACCTGGAGTGTGTGTTGACACATGGAAAGACAGCCCAATGGTATGACAGTAGCGCAATTCACTCTCCATGTCTCCATGTCTACATCTCTCCTACATCACTGCATGGGAAGTGACACACCGATTCACCAAAATAAATCAGACTTTCAGGAAATCATGTGTATACATTTTCTTCTCTTTCTCGCTATCTCTCTCTCTTGCTGCTGGGACTGTTTTCATTCTTGTGTTGCGACTGACTCTTTCACGGACTGACTAACTCTCATGGGTGGGTGGGTCTGTTTCCAATTTTCTCCCCTTTTCCCGTCCTGAGAAACGACACCTCTGAAGTCAACGGAAAAGGGAAAACTGAGGGACAATTATGATCTTTTCCATCTAAACACCACAGCCTGAAGACCGTCATTCCCTTCCATTCTCATATGTTTGTGAGACATTTGCATTGAGAAAAGAAAACATGCAAGGGTGGATAGCTAGTATAGTGCAACAGCGAGGAACACCAACACTAATCATAGTTCTAAAGAATTGCCAACTGCAGCCCTCTCAGATGAACATCTGCCCGTAATAACAGAGAGAGAGGAGCGCTCAAACTAACTAACCTCAACAATGATCAACTCATCTGTCTCCTCGTCTGCAAATATGTCTTCACTCTCTAACTTGCCACGTGAGGTATATGCTACAGTACTGAAAGTGACATCTTACTCTTGTAGCATGAACAAACATAAACCCCTTGTGGAAAAGTTACTTGACAAGTTTGGTACACAATTAAAAATGGGTTCAACTCATTATTGTTCCTTACCAGTATTAGGTGTGGACATCCAGCATTAGGGTGGTCCTGTGTCCTGCTGCAGGTCAATGTCAGAGACGATGGTGGACCAGGGTAAGTGGGTGAGTGGAAGTTAGATCCTCGTTTGACAGGCGAGCGAGAGAGAGAGAGAGAGAGAGAGAGAGAGAGAGAGAGAGAGAGAGAGAGAGAGAGAGAGAGAGAGAGAGAGAGAGAGAGAGAGAGCAAGGGTGTACATGGAAGGAGCCACAGAGAGTAAATGCTTGACACAAGGGGTGTGCTCTGTCTTTTGAGTCTCTCTCTCTCTCTTCCTCTCTTGTGAACTCTAGCCCTATCAGCCCCGGTAACTTTTGTAAGTGCAGCCCCTGAGCCAGAAGCTACATTTACAAGCAAACATTTACCAAATAGTATATTGAATGAAAGCCTGCTCTTTAAACGCTCTATATTTCTAGTTCATAATAATATCATATAGATTTGAAATAACCATGGTATAACGCCAATCCATATGAATCCATATTCATTTTAGCTGCCAATCCAAACTAGAAAAGTCAGAGTAAGATATTTCCAAGTGTTTCTCAAAGTTATCGGGCAATGGTATGGATCATGTGTTCCGAAATACAACGCACGAACATAATCAACCACTTACGGTGTCGGTGTAAACACACAAGTGGGGCATTCAGTGTGATTGCTTACACGAGGCGACACATTTCACCAAGGTAATTACATTTCAGCATACGCCAAAGATAAGGAGAAAGAAGTATGAGGGAGAAACATTTCTTTGAGTCAGGTTTAGAGTCAGTAGAGGGTCAGACCGGGGAAATAACTTCTGGTCTGGTATTATTTGTGTCAGTGGATGTTTGCTAATGTGTGACGATACTGTACAGTAGTGCTACAAAGACCTTCAGAGAGGAACATATGGAGTTAAAGTAGGGAGGTGAGCCATAAAATGCATCTTTGTCTGGCCTCAATTTTAGAAATAGGTGAGCCTCAAAGGTGTTCAGATCTTACCAATTAACCTGATGTGTAAATGTGAACAAAAATGTAGCCTTTTTTTTTTACCTGTAATGTAGGTAGTCAACGATGCTCTTATAGTGGGGGAGCAGCAGGAAGTGAACAATGTGATGCCCTCCACATTTTGGTTTTTGTTATGTTTTTAAATGGGTTGTCAACTAGAGCATTAGTCCATTCATCTGTTTGATTCATCTTGTTCACCTTCACAGCCCTGGTTGAAATGGAACACGTCATCTGACACTTCCTCTGTCTGAAACAGCTAACGCTCCCTTTTAGAGGAGATGAGAAGAGCGCCGGTAAAGGTTAAGAACCCGCCTGACCTCGGTCGCTGTGTGGTCTGGCTCTCTATATGCTACTGCGCTAGCCACCGTGGATTAGCTAGCCCATCCAACTGTGACTCCATCCCTTTGGGAAAACACGCAGACCAAAGGCAAACCCATGTTTATGGATTTTGACCCTTTGTCCTCGCAGCAAAGGGAAGAGATTCTTGGTTAGGCTTCCCCTGGTCTCACATTCTCCTCAAACAAACACATATCCCAGGGGCAGACTGTTGACTCAGAACCTGGAGATGTAGTTGATGTAGTGGATGTAGTTTATGTAGTTCATGTACCGGTAGTTTATGTAGTTTATGTAGTTCATGTAGTTTATGTTGTTTATGTAGTTTAGGTAGTTTACTGGACAGCGATGGTCACCGGGCCAAGAGGGGGAGATATAACCAACAGAATGGAACAGCAAAACCCATATACTGTAATTGCTTGAATATTGGCATATTCAATAAATAAGAAGCCTCTGAGTCTGAACATTGTAAAAAGCACTACAAAGATGATTTCCAGTGACAAAAATGTGTGGGGACATGGTTCATGTTTCTTCTACAGAAGTTTGCAGCAGCTGTGGTGAGGATTGCCATCAGTACCTGCTGCGTAAACTGTAAAAGTGACATTGTATGAAGTGTCACATGAAAGAGCTCTGTGGACATGGGAAACATTAACTGTTGGCCTAACGGAAAGGCATCACATGACGTCACAGTGGAGTGACACATCTGACTTACATTCACAAAAAGAACAATAGGATTCACATTTTTAACACAGCACAGACATTCCTTTTCCTTGAGTGAAAGTCCTTGACTGTACTGAGTCATTTCTGTGTCATATTCAGTGGAAATTCGGAGTGTTTCCAGCGGACAACTGTTGCTTATGTGTTAGTGTTTATATGTGAGAGGAAGAGTCTGCAACAGATAAAAATCTATTTTCGAAACCAGTTGACGCACGTCTACACAATGTAGTGCATTCAGTGCAGTCTTGATACCCTTTGGGCTACGGTTAAGTAGTTGCAAATGGCTAAACTATTCCTTTTTAGAGAACGGTGAGAAAACCGAGTGAAAAAGACGTCAATGCTGATAGGAAGCAGGTTAGGAGTCCTTGAGGAATACAATGGGATTCGCATCATCTGGAAATATGAGGCACGCGTAGGATGTTAAAAGACCCTAAAGATCAGTGGGAGGAGAGGGAAGAGAAGAAGAGGACAGCTTTATCTGGCAGATACATTCATCTTGGAGGGAAAAACGATGGAAATGTTTGTATCCGTTCTGATACATGTATTTTCCATTAAAGGCATGACTTTGTGTACCCTTATTCTATAGAAGGGATCAATTGAGGATTCTTAATAGGACTGGTTGTTAAAATCCCTAAATATTCAGCACAACAATTGAGTGGAGTTGGAGATGTCCTCTTGGGTGGAGTGGAATTTGGCAATGATCACGTGGTGCCACCAGTACGACACATCTTCAGTTGTGGTCCCCGACCTCATTGGGTGTTTCGGCCAGTTATCACAAGACACCCTCTGCCGAGGTTGGCCCACCACAGGCTGATCAGGCCTGGGTGTGTGTCGCACGGTGGCACCACGTGGTCATTTGGGAGCCCATGTTGGGTCCCTACGTTTCAGCCACAGCCAGTGACTGCTCCGTTCTGCTGCAGTGGACAGTTCTCTGATTGCCTTCCGTTGGGCCTGTCCTCTGATCCCTACTGCCCTCAGGAGCCTTGTGGTGGAGCTGGCTACAAAGCCTCTGCAGCCCACCTCCACTGGCCACACCTTCACGTTCCAGCCCCGCCCCTCTGCCTCGACTGCTAAGTTGGCATACCGCAGCCTCTTCCGTTCGAATGCCTCATCGATGGCCTCCTCCCATGGGACCGTCAGTTCTACGATGAAGACACGCCGGCAGGACTTGGACCAGAGGACTAGGTCTGGGCGCAGGTTGGTCGCTGCAATTTCGGGTGGGAAGGTGAGCCTCTGGCTGAGGTCTACCCGCATTTCCCAATCCCGGGATGCGTTCAGTGGGCCTGAGTCTGGAGGTGATGGCTTGGTCCGCTGTTTCTCCCCTTCCCGGATGAAGGTTGTTTTCCGTGGAAAGGTAGTCTGGGCATTTAGAGGCATGGCGTTGGTGGTTACCCTCTTGTGCTCAAGTTCGGTAGCCAAGCACTTTAGCACTTGGTTGTGGCGCCAGGTGTATCTTCCTTGAGTTAGACTGGTCTTGCAACCCACCAAGAACCCAAGTGAGTAACACTGTTAAGAACAGGGCCTTTATTCCTAGAAAAGCATCATGATTTCAAGCACTGAAAACCAATACCTCACAGACCAACCTGGTCTCACACGGCAGACGTCAGGATTCGACGTTTGTCCATCGCATCCAAACGTCGAATTCCGACGTGAGATTGCATATCCAAACGTCGAATTCCGACGTGAGATTGGGGTAGCTCGTTCTGAAAGCGATTCCAATTGCACTTGCATTAATTAGTTAGGCCACATTTTGAGATACAACCAACGGAGAACAGATTTTAATAGGCCACATTTTGAGATACAACCAACGGAGAACAGATTTTAATAACAACAGCAGAAACAATTGTCATCTTCACTGTTTTATTCGCTGTCAATAGGCCTATCAAACTAGGCTATTTTACAACCCGACGTTATGGTCAGTGCGCTTCAACGTTCATTCATTTGGAACTGCGAGAATGAGTAACGTTAGCCCGATTGCACTTGCATTAATTATAGGCTTGTAGGAGTGACGGCAATAACAGGACGATGTAGTCCTTTTGCCGGTAGAAAAACAATCATGTGCGCTTTATTCTCACTCTCTGCATGCGTACTGACAACAACAACATTCATTCATCTCCGTCCCACTTATATCACGTCATATCACCCGCTAAGCAGCCTGGGTGATTGAGTAAACACAAACAACAATGCTTTGTACAAGGCTGGAATGCCATGAATTATGAATACTTTGCTCGCTAACTACAGGTCACTACAGGCTACATTTTGAGACCGGTCGGATCTATTCATACAACAAGGGACACAGCACTTTCCCGTTTTCCCCATATTGTCAGGGTATTTGAGCCTCGGAAAAGCGCTATATAAATATCATTTATTATTATTATTATTATTGCGGCACCGGAAACACGTCACGATTTAGGGGTGCGCCTGTTATGTGCGCTCTCGGGATTATTCCATTTTGAATTGCACTTGCATTAATTATTAGTTAGGCCACATTTGGGATTATTCCAATTGCACTTGCATTAATTAGTTAGGCCACATTTTGAGATCCCGTTTTCCCCATATTGTCAGGGTATTTGAGCCTCGGAAAAGCGCTATATAAATATAATTTATTATTATTATTATTGCGGCACCGGAAACAGGTCACGATTTAGGGCTGCGCCTGTTATGTGCGCTCTCGGGATTATTCCATTTTGAATTGCACTTGCATTACTTACTAGTTAGGCCACATTTGGGATTATTCCAATTGCACTTGCATTAATTAGTTAGGCCACATTTTGAGATACAACCAACGGAGAACAGATTTTAATAACAACAACAGAAACATTGTCATCTTCACTGTTTTATTCGCTGTCAATAGGCCTATCAAACTAGGCTATTTTACAACCCGACGTTATGGTCAGTGCGCTTCAACGTTCATTCGGTCGGATCTATTCATACAACAAGGGACACAGCACTTTCCCGTTTTCCCCATATTGTCAGGGTATTTGAGCCTCGGAAAAGCGCTATATAAATATAATTTATTTATCAAAGTGGGTGTGGCTTAGACAGTTAGGGGGAGTGGCTTGTATCAAAGTGGGAGTGGCTTGTATCAATGTGGGTGTGGCCTGTATCAAAGTGGGAGTGGCTTGTATCAAAGTGGGTGGAGCTTGAATCAAAGTGGGAGTGGCTTAGACACTTAGGGGGAGTGGCTTGTATCAAAGTGGGAGTGGATTGTATCAAAGTGGGTGGAGCTTGTATCAAAGTGGGAGTGGCTTGTATCAAAGTGGGTGTGGCTTAGACAGTTAGGGGGAGTGGCTTGTATCAAAGTGGGAGTGACTTGTATCAAAGTGGGTGGAGCTTGTATCAAAGTGGGTGTGGCTTAGACAGTTAGGGGGAGTGGTTTGTATCAAAGTGGGAGTGGCTTGTATCAAAGTGGGTGGAGCTTGAATCAAAGTGGGAGTGGCTTAGACACTTAGGGGGAGTGGCTTGTATAAAAGTGGGTGTGGCCTGTATCAAAGTGGGAGTGGCTTGTATCAAAGTGGGTGGAGCTTGTATCAAAGTGGGTGTGGCTTAGACAGTTAGGGGGAGTGGCTTGTATCAAAGTGGGTGGAGCTTGTATCAAAGTGGGTGTGGCTTAGACAGTTAGGGGGAGTGGCTTGTATCAAAGTGGGTGGAGCTTGTATCAAAGTGGGAGTGGCTTAGACAGTTAGGGGGAGTGGCTTGTATCAAAGTGGGTGTGGCCTGTATCAAAGTGGGAGGATCTTGTATCAAAGTGGGTGTGGCTTAGACAGTTAGGGGGAGTGGCTTGTATCAAAGTGGGAGTGGCTTGTATCAAAGTGGGTGGAGCTTGTATCGAAGTGGGAGTGGCTTAGACACTTAGGGGGAGTGGCTTGTATCAAAGTGGGAGTGGCTTGTATCAAAGTGGGTGGAGCTTGTATCAAAGTGGGAGTGGCTTAGACACTTAGGGGGAGTGGCGAAGTTTCGGATCTCTAGTTGACTCAGGAGGGAAGTTATCAAATTATGGCCACAGGGGGCGCAACACCGAGTCGGGGGTTCCATATGTCTCTCGGTGGGGCCGAGCCGAGTCGGAAAATATCTGAACCGTGTCTGTGGCACTTACGGTTGCGACGCTAAAGTCCTTTAACCTTTAATGTCACACTAGGCCGAAAAGCCTGAATTAAAGTGCTGGGGTACGTTTGGGCCCAGGGAACGGGCTGCGAAAGAGTCACACTCACCAAACTTGACACACTCCTTCCCCTTCATGGGACATTGTACCATGTCAACTTTCACCCTCCTAGGCCATTCCCTAGAGGCCCTGCACGCGACTAAGCGGAAAACTGTAGGGACGTTCTAGTGCTTGATTGGAAGTGCCGTTTGGAAAAAGACATCTTCTCACACGTACAAGCCAACTACAACATGTTGCATTTTCATGCCATTAGGCAACTTGCTTCCTAGCATAGCAGGTCCATTTGGACTTTCAAATAGCTTCATGATTGAAGCGCACTGCCGTCGGGTTGTAAAATAGCCTAGTTTGATAGGCCTATTGACAGCGAATAAAACAGTGAAGATAACAATTGTTTCTGCTGTTGTTATTAAAATCTGTTCTCCGTTGGTTGTATCTCAAAATGTGGCCTAACTAATTAATGCAAGTGCAATTGGAATCGCTTTCAGAACGAGCTACCCCAATCTCACGTCGGAATTCGACGTTTGGATATGCAATCTCACGTCGGAATTCGACGTTTGGATGCCTCCTTGCTATATGTGTTTATGTGTTGCACTTTCCTTCGTTTAGAATTCCCAAGTATATTATCTGAGCCTGTGGCCAGAGAGGTTAAGTGAATCATGTGGTGGGGGAGGGAGGGAGAGGAAGTAGGGAGTGGACTGGGAATCTGAAGCCAGTGGTTGTGGTGATTGGCCCTAATGGGGTCCTTCGCTCCTGGTTTCCCCCTCTCCTTTCCCCCCCCCCCCCCCCCCCCTCACTCCTTCGTCTTGTCTGGCCCCAGCTATAAATAGACTGAGCAGTAAGGTGCATATGGGACCGGCGGGGAGGGGGAGGGGGAGGGGGGTTGAGGGGCAAAAGGAGCGACTAAAAAGGGGCAAACGGAGAGACAGATAGCTGGAGGACAATGTGCGTGTGTGTGTGTGTGTGTGTGTACATGTGCCTGTGCGTGTGTGTGTCCAATGTGTGTGTGTCCAATGTGAGGTCAATGTGTGCGTGCGCGTGTGTGTGTGTGTGTGTGTGTGTGCGTGTTGAGGGTTGACTATGCAGCTGTGGTCTGTCTTTCAGAGTCTATATTTCTCACAGACTGTTACATAGCCCAACGCACAGGCACACACACACACACACACACCCACGTACACACACACACACCCACGTACACACACACACACACACACGTACACCCACACACCCACACCCACCCACCCACATACACACCCACACACACACACACACAAGCACACACACACACACATCCACCCACGTACACACACACACACACACACCCACACAAGCATACACCCACACACACACACACACACACACACACACACACACACACATACACAGCAGGAAAGAGAGTTATGGGTCCCTGACAGCTAGAGCCCCAAAAGAATGAAAGAATGTGCAACAAGAGTTTAAGAAACAGCTGCATAGAGAAGGAGGAGGAGGAGAACTCTGCAGTGTTATGGGCGGGTAGATATATATATGTAGATATCTCATATAGAGATATGAGAACACACATGAGGGAGTGATTGAACACATCTGAAACGGTTGGTTAAAGGGAGACAACAAGAAAGGTAGAAAGAGGGATGGTGGAGGAGAATGAGAGAAGGACAATCACATTAGTAGAACAGGGGTCCGTGTTTCCCCGAGCCGAGAGCTCCACATCATAGGATATGTCTGGATCAGCTGTTGTGGAACTAATGTATTCTGATTTAGAACATGGAGTAAGGGGAGTTAGGGGACGCCGGATATCTTCGGAATACCTAAAATGTGTTACTGTCAAACAACTCAAGGACAACAGACCACAGACGCTTTGTGGGTGGGTGGGCTTGAAACAGAGCGAAGACATCATGGTCACTGTCTTCTGGGAGGGATATTATGATTGTACTGCCTGTTACTGTAACCTGAAACAACACACACACACACACACGCACGCACACACACACACACACTATCAAGTATCAGAGGAATATGGGCATTGAGGTTGTTTGATCACTTAGTTTGTAACCATATATCGGCCTTACAACACACAACTAACAGTGGGATAATGTGGTTACC